>NC_056730.1:386096619-386161429 GCF_019279795.1 Protopterus annectens | reverse complement strand
AAATTTTTTGAATGATAATGTCAAGGTTACATATGCTCCAACAAATGTGTTAAGCCTGTGATATATGCCTGACATCAACTGAAGATTATCCCAAATTGTAAACACGTATCTTCCTATATTTTAAGCAATACATTGTTGTTAATACTGCCCTCTATTATGGCCTTACACATTTTTGTCTTCCTTAAAGAGTTTTGTCAGTGCTTTTTTTTTTTGCCGAGCGGGGGGATTTTATAGCTGTCTATTACCTGTGTGTAGTCCTAAAGAAGCATATGTGTAATTTTTCTTCATGATGCCTGCATACATTCATGTTTCGTTTATGGCCAGTCACTTAGCTTAATTTTCTGACACATATATTTGTTTGTCTTATTTTTCATCATATACAGAGATATGGCTTCCAAGAAATCTGGTTCTCATAAACCACCATTCTCAGATGGTTTGAATGAGGTTATAGACCAGCCTGTACATCAACATGGATTACATATATTAAAGAGAGTCAAAGCCAACAAGTCTTGTGTGACTGTATCTGGCTATAGGTGGTTGATGCTGTCTATACCGTGGGTGACCAAGGTCATGATTATGGTCAAATCAGACACTGAACCAGTGACATGATCACAAAAGCCAAAACCAGAGCCTCTGCTATAGCATGGGAATGGTGGGCTACTGGTGCTGGTCCTGCTACTGAACCATTACTGACTGAGATGGAAGAGTTCCTGTGCACTGTAAATTATCTGGACTGCTCATCAGAGGTTTCCAGAGTAGTGGTTTACATAGGTGCTAAGGTGGTGGATGATTAAATGTTGTTGGTGAAGCTCCAGGTATACCATATTAATAATTGTCATATATATATATATATATATATATATATATATATATATATATATATATATATATATATATATATATATATATACACACACACACACACGTATATATATATATATATATATATATATAGAGAGAGAGAGAGAGAAAGAAAGATAAAGAGATGGTTGGGGGCTAGACAGAGTGATATAGAGAGAGATATAAGGGGGAGAGAAGGAAAGTGGAGAGAAGAATGTGTATAAGCACTTTTTAGTATGCAGATATAGTTGATGTTGCTGTTTATTGTTTCATTTGCATTATAATACTTATCACCCCTCTTTCAACTCCATTTCATCTGTCTAGGCACAACCAGTACTGATTTTCCATGATCACCTGCAGATTGTAAGACCTTTTCTTCCATTAGTATACTGAGAGTTGATTTATGTCGACATTAATTTGTTTTTTAATTGCATTTGCATCTATTATTGCCTAATTTCAGGTTTGCATATCTTATGTTTGATCAATTTTTCTTCTGTTTCTCTCTTTGTTCTGTTAGTTACTTATTATCACAGATGAGCCTGCCACTAGCACTGTGGAACTTCTACCCAGAATGTCGGAGTTTCAGTAGACTCTGATTTTGATGGCAGTGATGAAAAGACATAGTCTGGAGATGCAGACGGTCAATCTGGCACTATATTTGTAGCTCTACATCCCATTTCCACATTTTGGACACAGTTAGTGTGCCTATACGTAACCATTAGAGATAGGACAGGTTGAGAGTGACACAGTTGGTCAGGGTAGTGCAACTATTCCAGCTGCACAGCTGGCAGAGTCTCTTCATTGCCATCAGGAGGGTGAATTCCCATACAGGGGTATTGGAAGAGGCCCTTAGCAGAGGCCTGCTGTGCACAATCCCTCTGATGTTGGTGTTTTGGTAGGTGCCACTCAATGTATGTATAGGGCCATCGTGGAAGAAAAGGCATGCTCCACCAGGACCTCAAAGAGATTGTCTGGGTACTGCATGTTGTGCATTCTGACATGAGAGACTGCCTGAACTGTATGGGTGACTCCTTGGGCAGGATGAATGATGCACTGGATAATGCAGTGTCTGCAATGGAATGTCTGCTGGGGAAGGATCAGCATCCATGTGGCCAGACATCCACTAAATCATCAGGTGTTAGCTGACATAGCTGTGCCAGATCCTTCTCCCATAGCAGCAATAGTTAAACTGCTCCATCAGTGATTGAGCTGACCACACCTAGTCATGGTGGTCATATGGTCATCATCATGGACATAGTCAAGACGAGAGCTCATCAAGCAGGCATCATTCACATTCAGGTTGTACCCTGACTTCTAGCTATGGTCATGGTGGTAACAGTGCAACTCCTAGGAGAGGTAGTTTTCATCATCAGGTGTAGTGATGGTGAACTGACTACTCTGCCATGAATGACTCATATCTCTGTGAGATTGCCCCAGTCATCACCAAGTACTGCATTACCACAGGTCTCCATTCCCTCAACAATGGGGTCCTCCACTGCACCACCATTAGTCTGCAGAAACATTTGAGGACCTGTGGATTGGGGTGTTCCTCCTTCCCTAATCCTCTCTCTACACCCTCTAGCCTATGTCTTACCCATACTACCTCTTATATGTAAAAATATATCCAAAATAGGGGGGTCTATCCCCCAGAAAAACAGAGATCCCTCCTCTCTGACCTCCTCCAGCACAACTATGTTGATGTGTTTCTTCTGTGTATACCTCTTTGTTATTCCTCCCTTTTTCCATCAATCCTATCTTTTTTCTTTCCTCTCTATTAAATAACCAATCAGGGTGTCCACATAAGAGCACCCCTATAGAAAATATTTAAAACACCATTATATTTTTTAAAAGTTAATATAAATAGCTGTACTCTACATTGCTTGGTTAAATATGTGTCAAAACTTCTAACATCCTTGCATCTAGCCATGTTCATCCAGAATACGCAAATACTTCCAAAATTATACAAGCATTTACATGTCCACATACTATTTTGCACATACTTAAAGATCAACTTCACCAACTTTATGCATTTCACAGAAATAGGTATTTCTTTGTAGAAGCTTTCACCTTTATATAATCATCACAAATAATCTGAAATTACTGCATTTGCATATAGGCTCAATGGTGCTCTTCTACAAAAGTGTGAACTTCTGGACTAAGAATGCCACCACTATAAACCCATCCTAACTGTAAAATAACTAAGAATTTTAGAAAATAATATTTTGTCTGATACTGACTAAATGCTAGTGGACTAAAGATCATTGTTGCAAACCCAGACAAAACCTTTTCTTCCCATTTCTAGATTTCCTAGTATGTCTTCTTACGTTTTAAGGGTATTATGACTACTATCCCATATGTCTACTAAACAGCATACCCAGGTAGAAATAACTCTTTTCCTGTAAGTTCTTGTCTGAGTTGAATTCCATAAGTAGTCGATTATACTGGCTTAAATTTTCCCAGGATACTTCATTAATTTTTGGATGGACTTGATAATAAAAGAAACTTGGATAGAAGTAGCATTTTAATTAATCTGGTTCTTATTAAAATGGTAGTTTTATCCTCATATGACAATGTTTGATTGCATTTCTGCCTTTAATGTTTAACATTCATATGTATAGCACCCTTCTCAACCTCTTTATACAAGACTTCTGGACAAAAACAAAAATAGTTGGGGTCAAAGGCCTGACATTAGAAACAGATTTTATAGTTTGCTCTCATAAACTTAGAAAATTGCTAGAATGATGCGTTTTGCATTAGTATGCATATTCAGAAGGGTATTACATCTGAAACTGAAATGTATGCCATTATAGTGTGTCTTCAGTCCTCAGTGATTAGCCAGAAAACCACAAATATGAGGAGCAAACCAAGAACATAAGGAAAATCTGGACATCAAGTGAAATTATCGACAATTGAAATATATGATCTACAGCTTTTTGAACATGGAATAGATTTTGATCACTAGATAGTTACATTCCTTTACAACATTAGCACATTTCTTATGTTTAACAATCTTCTTACCCTTATGTTTTAGAGGAAATTAATGTACTGACATAATACGTCAAATCCCTAACAACTCTAAAAATTTGTCTGAGGCTTCTAATATTGTTTTCAGTTACTACCTGGTGGTTACCAAACCAAGCAATGATTAGCAATCTATGTAAAATTAAATATACAGTAAATAGAACAGGATTCTCATTGAAATCTAAGCTGTTTCTTAAGAGAAAAGACAAAATCTTAAACATTAATGCAAATAATAATGGGATAATGGATAACCTTCATGGACGATCTTTTTATGCCTAATGTTTCAGAGCATACAGTATATCACATGTAATCACCCTTGCTTTTGGGGACAATTACAGTACTGACACCCCTTGACTAGCACTGACTGTGTGTTGATTGTTCATTACAGTTACCTTGTCTGGATCATTGGGGTTCTTTTAGGCTGACCCTTGGCAAATTGATCTGATAGTAGTACCAAAAACACAGTAATCCAACATGTGAACTGTATGATGGTTCAGTTAATGAATCAGAGAACACAGCTGAGAACAGGATACCTTATCTGGAATAAGTCCTGATGTTTACTCATGAGTGTCTTGTGGCTAGGTGACCTCATCTAAACTGATCTCAAAATAAATTGCATGGAGCCACCATATGAAGTTTAGGATTTGGGCAAGGCAAGTGATAAGCAAGAGTGGGATGGATTAAGATGTCGATCTACCAGAGGTTGGATAACCAATGGATATTATCAGTGGACACTATTCAACACTTTCATAGTAGAGAAGACATTGAGGAGCTGAGCTGAAAGGTGGATAGTATTTGTCATGGCACAAACCCTAGGACTTGCTTAAAGATAACAGCAGTGAGGAAAGCTATCAAATAAAAGAAGGAAGACTTTCATATATTACTTAATTTTTATCTAATAAGTACTTATACATATTGACAGGGAAGGAAGAGGAGGTTCAGGGTATGGGGAATTTTTGCGTGGCCTAGGTTGATGACTTTCAAATAGCATTAAATCATTTCTGGCACTCTTACCCTCAGCTCAAAAGGTGAAGACAGAACATTTCCTTATCTTTTCTTAACAAGAGTGAATATAGAGAGCCATTGATAGGGAATTGCATTGGGAGGTGAAGACAGCACTTTATGATGAACTCAAGTGCCTGCTAAACATGCCCTGCCATTGATAAAATCAGCTGGTGGGGCTAGAGCCATCTCTATATATGATGTCACTGCACTGTAGTGATTAAACAGCTTTATCTGGTAGGGTTGAATCCATCTCTATATATGAGGTCACTGCAGTGATTATTCAGCTCTAACTGGTGGGGCTGCATCCATCTCTATATATGAGGTCACTGCAGTGATTAAACAACTTTGTCTTGATAATTCTGTGAGGATTAAATGAGATCTGGCCAGAAATTATGAAGGCACAAGACTTTGGTCAGATGTTGTGGCTAGTGCACAGTTTCAGTGTTGTGCAGGCAGCAGTGAGCAGTACCTCTGGATTGCCAACCTTCAGTGGAGGCCCCCATTTCTATGAACAAGAGCAAGCCCTGCTGCTTAGCCTTTCTAGAAAAGCTGATGCCAGAGTAATAGAAAAAATACTTCATTTACTGGCTGACTGAGGAGGAGCAAAGTAGATTCAATCTGGCTATAGAAGAGTGGATCAAGTCTTTGGCCTTGCACAGAAAAGGAGGGTTATAGAGTTTGCCAGTGCTGTCTTTATATATTTGGGGGCACTGGAAAAGGCATATGACAGCATATCAAAACAAAAAGTCCCAGGATACTTCTGCATGTCATCTGATCTGCATACCTACATCTCAACCTCTTAGAGCAAGAAATCTGGACAAAGCCACAGATAATGGGGGTACAAATTCCCAAAATAGGATCACTTTCTAAATATTACCCTTTCAAACTTAGAAAGTTGATAGAATAACAGGTTTTGTATTAGCATGAAATTTCTGATGGACATGAACTCTGAAAGTGAAATGTCTGCCTTTAGCTTCTGATTCAACCCACAAAGATTTGTCAGTAATATGCCAGAAAATCACAGTTTTATGAGAAATCGACAAAAATATGAGGCAATAGTCTGGACAGGTGAGGTGCATGCTGGTCCCTTTGTTTAAAAAGTGAATGTGTTGTCACAGTCTTAGCATTAAGTTGAGTACATTCAATATGTGTATGTAGACTTCATGATGAGTGTATCTAGTCTGTCCTGCCCATGGTTTTCATGGACAAGGTAACAGAGTACTACCATGATCTGGATAATATTCATTTGGGGGCATACAGGTTGCATTTATTTTTGTCTTTATCAGACATTGATTTCCTCTTAATATCAAGTGACTGTGATTTCTGGCATGCACTGCAGTGGTTTGCTGGTGAAGTAGCAGGGATAATAATTAGTACCTCCATAACAGAGTCTATGCCCTTTTCTCTGTCCCATCGTGAGCTACTCACTATGAGTAATGGGGAGTAGCAACCTTAAGTGAAAGAGTTTAAGTGTCTGAAACTCTTGTCCATGGGGGAAAGCAAGTGACAGAGATACTGACCCATCAGATTAATACAAACAAGAGTACTGCAAGGATTGCACTGTGCTGTGTGCTGAACTGAGAAATGAGTCATGAAACAAAAATCTCAATGTTCCAATCATTTTATGTCTCCACCTTTAGCAATGTTCACAAGCTTGAATAGTGATAAAAAGGATAAAATTATAGATACAATTGTCTGAGACATGGTTCTTTTGGAGAGTACCTGGATTCACTCTTTCTCAAAAATTGAGAAGGCCCACAGTTTGAGACCTCAAAGCACAGCTAATTCTCTTCTTAGTTTGAGGAGTTAGTTTTGTAGACTTGTATTCCATTATACCGCATGAGTTAGGTATTGATTGGGTAAATTTTTATTTATTGAAAAAAGGAATAGTACAAAATAGTATTAACTTATATGATCAACTTTTCGACATAATCCTTAAGAATAATTTTATATTTTTTAACAACAACTTATACTTACAGAGAGAAGGTGTAGCTATGGGGTCTCCTTGTGGAGGCCTTTATGCTAACATAGTAATGTGTGTATGGGAGGATAAATATATTTTTAAATCCCCTTTTTTTTAGCTCGTGTAAAATTTACTTGCGATTTTTAGACAATATATTTATTTTGTGGAGTAGTGAAGAAGAAACGATAAACAAATTTTAACTTATATAAATAGGATTACTTCCTTTTTAAAATTTACAGCAGTAAAGAATAAAAATAGTATATCTTATTTAGATGTCCTATTGCAAAAAGACTACAACAATCAAGTTTACAGATCCAAAATATTCCGAAAGGAAACATACAGTAATAATTTTCTGCATTTCGATAGCTGTCATCCCTACACACAAATGAAAGCCATTCTTAAAGGACAGTTCATTAGAGTCGCAAGAATGGTTAGTAGTAGGGATGATTTCATATCTGAATGCCTTTTTCTAAGTGAGATGTTTAAATGTAGAGGTTACCCGGTTCAGATGATAAACAATATTGTGAATGAAGTAATAATAAAACGTGATAGAGGTAATTTTAAACCTCTAATCAACTACACTCTCACTGTAGAAAATGATTCATTATTAATAAATACTAGTTTAGATGAATCGCATAATTTAAGTGACAGCGAAGTGAACTTAAACACCGCGCGTCCCAATAACAACAAAAATAACCTTCTGAACAGAAAGGAGAACACTTGCTAAAAATTTTAACAAAAGTTTTATTACCACATTCAACACTGATAGTCATCTTATACAAGATATTCTGATGAAGAACTGGAATTTACTAACTGCTGATCTTTCATTACACCACCACTTTAATTATATTCCATCAATAGTATATAAAAAAGGAAGAAATTTAAAAAAGTGTTTAGAAAGTTCACGAACACTTAGACAAGGTAAAATGTACAAATGTGGTAGGTGTAAATATTGTTGTCATGTTTTAGAAACTACTTTTGTAAACATTAATGGAGTTGATCTTAGAATCAAGGGGAGATTCAATTGTAATACTGAAAAAATTGCATACTGCGCTGTTTGCACTATCTGTTCCAATTTCTATATAGGAAAAACTGAAAGGAAATTAAAGGATCGTATGGGTGAACATGTTCGAGCTATATGTGATGGCATAGAAATAAATGCTTTAGCAAAACATATTAACACACATACATCACATTCATTCAAGTTTATCATTTTGGATATTTTACAATTGGACACAAGGGGAGGAGCATGGCAATCATTATTAGAAAAAATGGAATTGCAATGGCAAATTAGACTTAATGCTCACAATTGGCCAGGACCTAACAGTGCTATTTCCATCGGAAGCATTCTAAGATTAAAAGCTTTAGAAAGATAATCCACATCTCAATAGAAGTTATACACAATTACCGACTTAAAAGTATATTTTCTTATACAATTACATGAATATACATTTTCCTAGAGTTGTAAAACAAAATAATAAAACCACCAAAATCAATAAAACCATAAAAATATAAACACTGTCGTGATTTAACCATTAATTTATTTATTTATTATATTTTATATATATATAAATATTCATATACTAATTTCATATTTATTTTTTTTAATATTTAAAGTAATTAAACTGATATAATAAATGGATAATATGAACTGTATACACAACTTTATTTATAACTTACAATATTTTCATAGTTAACGTTGTTCGTTCGTATATTTATATGTGCGTTCAATTAATGTACTATAAGTGGTTTGGCATTATACGACCACAATTTTTCAATCACATAGCACATATTTTTAGGTTGTGATTCATAAATAGGTTATATACATTTCATATGTTAATAGATCACGGCATATTTATTAATTTAGCATATGTATAAATACTCCCCCCATACACATACATATACATTTTTTATAAATGTGAAGGCACTACATAATATGTTTCTTAATATTCATAGATTTTTAATTCTCAATTTATTATACATATTTATACTCAATTTTTTACTTATGAATTGTCTGTTTTTAGAGGTTGGTTATGGTAAAGAGTTTAAAGAATTTAGAACGAATCTATAGTTATAATCTATCGTATCACTTTAAAGAATTCAGAACGGGTCAACAGCTACAATGTACCGCATCATTGAGATTTGTGTTATTTAAATGGCAGGAAATGACGATACTCTTGTTTGAAAAAGTTTGGCACAGCCAAACGAAAGCGCTTATCACAATTGTTCATTTGCATTGCGAGTCTTATACTCAATAAGTTTGCATTTTAATTTTCTATAATCTGACTTGGAATAAACACTTCTTCAGCTTGTCCGGATTGTGTTTTTCTTTATACAAGACTTCTGGACAAAAACAAAAATAGTTGGGGTCAAAGGTCTGACATTAGAAACAGATTTCATATTTTGCTTTCATAAACTTAGAAAATTGCTAGAATTATGTGTTTTGCATTAGTATGCATATTCGGAAGGGTATTACGTCTGAAACTGAAATGTATGCCATTATAGTGTGTCTTCAATCCTCAATGATTAGCCAGAAAACCACAAATATGAGGAGCAAACCAAGAACATAAGGAAAAATCTGGACATCAAGTGAAATTATCGACAATTGAAAGATATGATCTACAGCCTTTTGAACATGGCAGATATTTTGATCACTAGATAGTTACATTCCTTTACAACATTAGCACATTTCTTATGTTTAACAATCTCCTTACCCTCATGTTTTAGTGGAAATGAATGTACTGACATAATAAGTCAAATCCCTAACAACTCTGAAAATTTGTCTGAGGCTTCTAATATTGTTTTCAGTTACTACCTGGTGGTTACCAAACCAAGCAATGATTAGCAATCTATGTGAAATTAAATATACAGTAAATAGAACAGAATTTTCATTGAAATCTAAGCTGTTTCTTAAGAGAAAAGACAAAATCTTAAACATTAATGCAAATAATAATGGGATAATGGATAATCTTCATGGATGATCTTTTTATGCCAAATGTTTCGGAGCATACAGTATATCACATGTAATCACCCTTGCTTTTGGGGACAATTGCGGTACTGATACCCCTTGACTAGCACTGCCTGTGTGTTGATTGTTCATTACAGTTACCTTGTCTGGATCATTGGGGTTCTTTTAGGCTGACCCTTGGCAAATTGATCTGATAGTAGTACCAAAAACACAGTAATCCAACATGTGAACTGTATGATGGTTCAGTTAATGAATCAGAGAACACAGCTGAGAACAGGATACCTTACCTGGAATAAGTCCTGATGTTTACTCATGAATGTCTTGTGGCTAGGTGACTTCATCTAAACTGATCTCAAAATAAATTGCATGGAGCCACCATATGAAGTTTAGGATTTGGGCAAGGCAAGTGATAAGCAAGAGTGGGATGGATTAAGATGTCGATCTACCAGAGGTTGGATAACCAATGGATATTATCAGTGGACACTATTCAACACTTTCATAGTAGAGGAGACATTGAGGAGCTGAGCTGAAAGGTGGATAGTATTTGTCATGGCACAAACCCTAGGACTTGCTTAAAGATAACAGCAGTGAGGAAAGCTATCAAATAAAAGAAGGAAGACTTTCATATATTACTTAATTTTTATCTAATAAGTACTTATACATATTGAAAGGGAAGGAAGAGGAGGTTCAGGGTATGGGGAATGTTTGCGTGGCCTAGGTTGATGACTTTCAAATAGCATTAAATAATTTCTGGCACTTACCATCAACTCAAAAGGTGAAGACAGAACATTTCCTTATCTTTTCTTAACAAGAGTGAATATAGAGAGCCATTGATAGGGAATTGCATTGGGAGGTGAAGACAGCACTTTCTGATGAACTCAAGTGCCTGCTAAACATGCCCTGCCATTGATAAAATCAGCTGGTGGGGCTAAAGCCATCTCTATATATGATGTCACTGCACTGTAGTGATTAAACAGCTTTATCTGGTAGGGCTGAATCCATCTCTATATATGAGGTCACTGCAGTGATTATTCATCTCTAACTGGTGGGGCTGCATCCATCTCTATATATGAGGTCACTGCAGTGATTAAACAACTCTGTCTTGGTAATTTTGTGAGGATTAAATGAGATCTGGCCAGAAATTCTGAAGGCACAAGACATTGGTCAGATGTTGTGGCTAGTGCACAGTTGCAGTGTTGTGCAGGCAGCAGTGAGCAGTACCTCTGGATTGCCAAACTTCAGTGGAGGCCCCCATTTCTATGAGCAAGAGCAAGCCCTGCTGCTTAGCCTTTCTAGTAAAGCTGATGCCAGAGTAATAGAAAAAATACTTCATTTACTGGCTGACTGAGGAGGAGCAAAGTAGATTCAATCTGGCTATAGAAGAGTGGATCAACTCTTTGGCCTTGCACAGAAAAGGAGGGTTATAGAGTTTGCCAGTACTGTCTGTATATATTTGGGGGCACTGGAAAAGGCATATGACAGCATATCAAAACAAAAAGTCCCAGGATACTTCTGCATGTCATCTGATCTGCATATCTACATCTCAACCTCTTAGAGCAAGAAATCTGGACAAAGCCACAAATAATGGGGGTACAAATTCCCAAAATAGGATCACTTTCTAAATATTACCCTTTCAAACTTAGAAAGTTGATAGAATAACAGGTTTTGTATTAGCATGAATTTTCTGATGGACATGAACTCTGAAAGTGAAATGTCTGCCATTAGTTTCTGATTCAACCCACAAAGATTTGTCAGTAATATGCCAGAAAATCAGTTTTATGAGAAATCGACAAAAATATGAGGCAATAGTCTGGACAGTCTGGCAAAATCTGTACAGGTGAGGTGCATGCTGGTCCCTTTGTTTAAAAAGTGAATGTGTTGTCACAGTCTTAGCATTAAGTTAAGTACATTCAATATGTGTATGTAGACTTCATGATGAGTCTATCTTGTCTGTCCTGTCCATGATTTTCATGGACAAGGTAACAAAGTACTACCATGATCTGGATAATATTCATTTGGGGGCATACAGGTTGCATTTATTTTTGTCTTTATCAGACATTGATTTCCTCTTAATATCAAGTGACTGTGATTTCTGGCATGCACTGCAGTGGTTTGCTGGTGAAGTAGCAGGGATAACAATTATCACCTCCATAACGGAGTCTATGCCCTTTTCTCTGCCCCATAGTGAGTTACTCACTATGAGTAATGGGGAGTAGCAACCTTAAGTGAAAGAGTTTAAGTGTCTTGAACTCTTGTCCATGGGGGAAAGCAAGTGACAGAGATACTGACCAATCAGATTAATACAAACAAGAGTACTGCAAGGATTGCACTGTGCTGTGTGCTGAACTGAGAAATGAGTCATGAGACAAAAATCTCAATGCTCCAATCATTTTATGTCTCCATCTTTAGCAATGTTCACAAGCTTGAATAGTGATAAAAAGGATAAAATTATAGATACAATTGTCTGAGACATGGTTTTTTTGGAGAGTACCTGGACTCACCCTTTCTCAAAAATTGAGAAGGCCAACAGTTTGAGACCTCAAAGCACAGATAATTCTCTTCTTAGTTTGAGGAGTTAGTTTTGGTGGCTTGATGTATACGGAATAATACCACGTGAAGGGAGGCCCCAGAACAAACCCAGAACACACTGCAAACATTTAATCTTTCATCTCCTCTGCTGATATCAGGGAATCCTGCAATATGAGACTGAGCCTGTTGTTTATGATAGGGAATTTTGCTCTGCCCTCTTCAACTTGCTACCCCTGATCCTCACTTAGACAAACAGCATAGAAAATATATAGGTTGATGGAAGGCATAAAAATAAAAATTGCCATAGAAGAGGATGAGGCAGATCAATAAGTTATTCTGGTTCTTCTCTACATGCAATCTCCTCATCGCCCATGTTCTCTCCCTTAATTTCCACCTCAGATTTTATTATAACATGTATCTCAAAATGGAAAGAAATATTGACGAATGCTCAAAAATCAGAATTTTTTCAACCTCCTTTTTTCTAATTTTCTGTATGAGGTCAGGGTATCACATCAAGAGTGACCATCACATAGAGCTAATGTTTACACCATTGGGTGGCTAACGCTTATAAGATTTAAAACATACAGACATATCCAATAGTGGGTTGGAGAAATTTCAAGCCACAAGATAAATGTAGCTTTTATCTGCATGAAAGCATTCTGATTAGAATACATATTTGGTCATTTATAAACTACAGTCTTATATAGATGTTGATATTAAAATTAAAATACAATGTTTTCACAAGATACATAGAATAGTTTTCCAGATTGCTAAATTCTAATTTTCTTTACAAAGTGTCAGCAGTGAAGCAACATTCAGGTTTGCTTTGTTTGCTGATAAATACAGATTTCCATAGTAATATGCATAGACATTATAGCCTTATAAAGCTTTTCTGTAATGACTACTTCAATATTTTAGAGAAAGACCTATCAACCAGTCCTCTATTTTGCAAATGTTATACAAGAAAGTAAATTAAAAATAACAGAAAGTGCTACAAGAATTGATGGTCTTTACAAAGTGAGTAACAAAAAAAAAAAAACTATGGAGACAAATTAAACTTCTAATGGTTTTAGTCCAATAAATTCTAATATAAGGTATGATTACATTTAATTCCCTAAGCATGATTGAAACAAAGCTACGACTGAAGGAAAGGCTGTTTGGTTTATAGATTTTTTTCCATAGGTCACAAGTTTTTTTTCCTGAGGAGGAATATACATATTACTGATGTGGTACATTATGTAGAAGTTAAGTCATAAATGTTTAAATTATAATCATGTTTTTCTATTTTAAAGGTACACAAATGACTGAGTGTTAGATTTACATCAAAAATGATTAATTTGTTGCTTCAGTAAGCACTTAGAGTTTCCTGAATCCAGGATATAAGTTTCTTCCCGAGAAATGTGTAGATGGTTGGTTTTTTAGTTGAGCCACATGCAGTTACTGAAGTGATTCCTCTTAGCATTCCACTACATACCAAGGGACCTCCAGTATCCACCTGAAAAAAGGAAATATAAAGATATACTTAACTCAATGAATGAGCATACAGCACTTAAATATGTTGCTTTATACACCTTAAATGAAATCCTACTTTTCATAGTTTGTATAAGGGCCATATGACAGGAATATTGATGAAAACAATAAATGCTCGGAAAATACGGAAGCAGTGAACAGTTCAAAACACTACAAAAAACATAAAAAGTTCAAAACTCTGTGGACTTTTAAAAAGTACAAAAAAAAAAAAACAGGACTGACTGAGATAAAATTCTAAACATTAATACACAGTGGACACTCCCATCTTCTAAGGTTCCGGGATTTCTCCAAATTGTGATAAGAGTTCAGAAAAAAAAATCATGCAAAACCTTTTTGAAATAAAACCAGTCAAAATAACTCTTATAACTGAAAACAGAAATCAGCCAATGACAATGTGGCCCATTTAGTCACAATCAACTGACAGGGATCAGGTGTCCTTTGATATTACAGCTGCACCATCCTTCCTTTAGACAAATATTTAACATTGGCAATGTCATTTAGCCCTGCTTGAAAACAAGTATTTAGCAAGATTTGTCACCTCAATCCCTTTATTTCCAGAAGATTTTTCCAGACATTACACTGGCAAATATCCTGTGTCACATCGTAGAGGATGGGATAAAAACAGTTTCTTTGTTTTCAAATGCATGTTTTTCAAGCAGAAAACAGGAGCAGCCATGGGGTGCTGTCATGATGCCTAGCTTTGCCAGCATTTTTGGATGTATGGGCAATAATATATGTTCTAAATGATGAAATAATAAAACACCTTAGAGGTTATTAACACATTTTACATGCCATTTTCTTAATCTGGAGGAGAAACCTGGATTATTTGGGTCTATATTATAACAGCAAACACTTAAAATAGCAAACGCTATATAACTGAGCCTTAAAAACCGAAACACAAAATGCCAAACACACGGAACAGCATTTTTCCCAGGGAAAAAAATCGCTGTTTCAGAAAAAAAAAACATAAAACAAAGTGGGGGGGCTTAGCCCCCCCCCCGATGTGGGGAGCTGTGCCCCTTACACCCCCTACTTAAATATACCAACTCTAAGATTGCACCACAGTGGAGGAAATGGCAAAGTCCCGAAAACGGCCCGGTCATTTTTTTTCCCTGGGACAAAAATCTCTGTTCCGTGAGTTCGGGATTTCACTGTTTCGATTTAAAATGGTCGATAAAACAGCATTCACTATTTTAAGCATTCACTGATATAATGGGGAACTGATTTTTTAAGCAGCTTTGGCAGACATCAATATTCACACACAGCTTTTCAAATTCACATTTAAAAGTAATATAAAATGATCAGTTTTTGTATATATCCTTGTATGACACCCTTACACTGGCTCGGTAATCAAGGAGCTTCAATACTCACCACTAGCACCAGTGAGGGATATACAAATGGGAGGATGACAAGTACACACACAGTAAAATACAATTTCCCTTAAGAGCACACACAGATCACAGTCAGTCTGGGGCTGGTTTCTGCCTTTTTCTCCAAATCCCTCAATAAAACTCCCCACTGCCACAGCTATAGGGTTAAGATCTCAGCTGAGTGGTCAAGCCAGAATCTCCAGCACCCTCTCTGTCCAACCAGTGCTTCATGTTCCTGCCCAAGTAGCTGACACGCACACACACACACACACACACACACACACACACACACACACACACACACACACACACACACACACACACACACTTTGAGATTTTATTTATATACAAACACACAGACACTCCTGGGGAAGGCTGGCACAGGTTTACTAGCTATGTCCCCTTCTGCCCAGACTATAAGGTAGTTAACACTGCCACCAACCACTAATTATAAGCTACTCTAAGGCCCTTACAAAGGGTTCCCAATCCTACTGTGTAATGTTACTGTTACCTAAATGGTGAGTGTGACCATGAGCAAGGCTATTGGAGTGACCTATACAGTGTCACCAACTACATGTGCAAGTAATCTAAGAGCTTAAATATCTCTAAACAAACCAGCCGCAATTAAAAGGTTTAAATATACTTAATAATAAATAATAAAAGAACAAGACAATATTCAAACAACACAGTAACTAAAGAGTTCAGAATCACAGGAAATATTTTAAAACAACATTGCAGGACAGTCTCAAATAAATACAGAGAACATCTAAACTAATCTTTATTATATTCCTATCTATGTCTAAAATATACTATGCCCTAAATAACTTACTTACAGAGCAATGCAAATGCAGGTGATGGATGTTTCTAGGTCCAAGACAAGATAAAAAATGTCCCAGACTCTCTATCTGACTTAAATTAATCTCACATATTACTCATGGGTTAGCCTGGATGACATTACTCTTTGTCACCTTCCTTCAGTTCCCAGGCTAACAGAAACTTAACAAAATTTCTATGTGAAAAATACATATCTCTCAGTTGAAGTTTTGCAAGTTGACTCTGTATGTTCCAGCTTCTACTATTAAAACATACATTTGCACAGGTATATAGTTTATATATATTTCTGTTGTTTTCCAGTAGGGTACACTGTGGTTACATTCCTGAAGCTCAGTATATAACATGCAGTTCAACACACACGTCTACACCAGTAGTTTAATATACACATAACATATAGTTCTCTTACATTTGTAAGACAAGCATATGAATCATTAATATTCCCAAATGACACACGTCCATCCACAAAATTCCAGATAGCTAAGTTGGCAGTTTCACAGCTTGTATAAAAGGGATGTGAGCATGCAGTTACATTTGGATATTATAAAAATAGCTCCTGACTGCCAGCAATTATCTTGATGACAACATTGTGCTTCTATTTTGCATGAAGACATCATAGTTAAATCACAGGCTATCAGAATAACATGGCTAACATCAGACTCACGACAGTGGTCTGGCTAAAGTTCAGAGTCTAAGGAAGAATTATGTGCAAGTGGTTTTTGCTACAGGGAGTCTAACACCATCATTACTAATGTCCTCAAATATATATACACTGGACAGCAGACAAGTCAAATATCAGATATCCACAACGTTACCCTATTAAAAGGATTCATAGGCCAAAAGAAACATTCTTTCATCTATAAATAACCCCCTTTTTCCGACTTTTGCATATGAGATCATGGTGTCACATCAACACTGATAATCATATAGAGCCAATGTTCACACTGCCAGGCGGCTAGAATAAATGCAGAATCCTGGAGAGGAAATGTAAAGTTTTTGGGGCAGCAATTGGAGAATGTATCTGTACACATAAAAGAAAAAAAATTAAGACCTTGTTGGAAGGTCCAGCTGCTATTAGGGCTCTTCGCAGGATAGGGACATTTCCTTGTTTGGCATGTCAGCATTGTTAATACATGTGTAGAGGAGTCACTTTTGGGGGTGCTAGCAACAGATCATACAAAGGAAAGTGTTTGTTCAATAGCAAGTTGGCCAATGTGATTTATGTGGAATTAATACTCCAGCAATTATGTTGGCAAAATCGGCAAAATAACTGAATGGCTGGGATTCATGAATACTTGTCTGAACCATGTAAGAAGTGTGTGAACAGTACATGATACAAATACAGCACAAGCTTTTGAGATTTTTTACCAGATCCTGTTTTTACATATTAAGACAGGTGGAATTACATAATTAGGAATCTGCCTTAACACTTCTGGAAGTGGAGGAGATGAGATGTCAAGTTATGCTGAATGCCTGTGTTCTGTCAAGAATGAATGAGATTACCAAGAGTAAATGTTTGTAGAAAGGAACAATACAGCAGCACTAACAAGAAATGATTGCTGGATCTACTCACATGTTTATGTAATGTGCCTAAAACTGATATGTATTTTTAATTCTGGGTTTTATAGCAGTTGGCTTGATTTCAAAAGTCTAGCATGACCTTTTTTTCTGCAGTCATTCCATAGTCTGGAGAAGTCTTAGAACCTTGGGAAAACAACGGCACTAACTCTGCCCTAAATATTTTGAACATTGCCAACATTTTGTCTTTTATTAAGCCTTGAACAGTATAAAATATACATGCATACATCCATACATACAAATGTTTCAGGCACGGTCAATAATGCCCTTCTAGCCTGCCAATATATCAAAACAGTTATTCTCATAATAAGTGTCCAGGTTGTTCTTAGAAATATCTAAACTAGTACTTGCTTTAATGTAGTTTGGTAGTCTATTCCATGCATCAGCTACTCTCTCAGAGAACCAATTAGTACACTTTTCATTCTTATAGAATCTTCTACACAGGCTGTCTGATGATTCTCTACTACTTTTTGATAACCTCAAACATTCCCAGATGTAGTAATGTCTAAAGGTCCTATATACCTGAATAAAGTCCAAGTTCAGATATTTTAGTCATTCATAATAACTTAACATTTTCACATACATGGATGCTTTTGGTATATTTATACTATACTCTTTCCAATTTACTCATGTTTGTTTTCTTATAAGGTTTCTATATTGTTATTCCATACTCAAGTTTGGATCTAATGTAACTAACAAACAATGATTTCATCATTTCTGATTTTCTAGACTTTATACATTTTTTATACAACCTATACAAGAACTACTATTAAACAATTGGTTGATATGATTAAAAAAACTCAAAGCCGGATCTATACATATTGCCTGGTCCTTAAATGAATCTACAGTTTCAATCACTGTGTGGTGTATTAAACATTCACCTTTCACTTTAGTTCTCCCAAATCTCACATAATTAGTTTTTGATGAATTTATAATCATATTATTTTCCTGTGCAAAAATGGTCAATTTATTCAAGTTATTTTGTAGACATACAGACTGTTGAAAACCTCAGATGAAAAAGGTATATCTGAAAGATACAATCTAAACAAGCAGGGGCTCAGGAGAGAGCCCCCGTGGAACACCCTGACTATAATCTTGAATTTCATTTGTCCAGAATCACATAACAGCACAATTTTTCATTCATAGTTGTTATTATATTGTTATAGAATATCATGTTACAGGTGGGAATAGATCTATTTTCAACATATGCATGTGAATATATGATTTCTAGTTCCAACCTTTCCAATTCTTGACAATAATTTATCCAATATAACCCTCTCCATTATTTGTCTACCACAAGAAAGTAAACTTATGGGTCTGTATGACTCTGGGTTTGTCCTACTTGCATTCCCATTAAAGACAGGTTTAACAGATGCATGTCTCCAATCTTGAGGACTCTCCCATATTTATATGACCTAGTGAATAGCAGATAAAATGGTACTGTAAGTTCATGCTAAAGCCTTCTCAGGTTATCCTTTACTAATTTCATCTCCTCCTTGTGCTCTGTGTTGGTCCAGTTTGCGCAGTTCTTTTTCAATATAATTTGATTTCAATGTCTGAGGTTACCTGGATGTTATTAGGACAATTTATCACCCTCTTTATGTAGCCAAACAGTTTTGCATTAGATTTTGTAAATATATCTATAATTGGTTGTGTCTGAGAATGAATTTTAGAATCTACACACAGTTCATCAATTTGTATGTCTTTACTCCTATCACATCTTATGTGTCACCCGTCTTATGTATTCAAATAAGATGATGAAGCTTGGGCGTTTATTTAAGTAGTTTATTACACACAAACACATCAGTATGGATGACTGGAACATTAAACTTAAATGAGCTAATGAAATGACTGACTGCTACACTCATACTTGCTTTCACTCTGGCTGCTCACTCAAAATGGCACTGTTGCTTGCATGTGCTCAGTACTTATATGCACGTGTCTGCTGACTGAAATGCTTCTTAAAGGTGCATCATACACTCTGATCTACATCCTCCCTCTTTGACTATCTGCCTTGCATTGACAATGACAATTGAATAGTCATGCAAATTATATAGACAATAACAAACAATACAATTGTGTCCAGGTTGCTGTGTATCTAGGAATAGGTTTTGAGATATGATCTGACCTCGTAATGTAATAGTTAAACCTGAGTTTAGCAACAGGGACAGTCACTGGGAAATGTTACCCGTCCAAATTTTCACAGATACGCTCAGGAACAGGAACAGATGAAATGTTCTCTGGAACAGGAACATTGGAGAAATCACTCTGAGAATTAGAGTCTCCATTACAGGCAAGATGCTGTAGCACTGGCTCGGATACCTGTAATAAACGTTTCTGATTCTGCCTAAATTCCATCCCTTGTGATGCCATGATGTATGATCTAGGTTCTTCACACAAATGTTTTACAAATCCAATTCAATCAAATCCTTTTGTTGTCTGCATTCTCACTATCTCTCCTTCTTTAATGGATTCAGAGGTTTGCTGGTTTTGTCATAGTAGGACTTTTGGGACAAATGCTCTTTTAGAAGTTGAGCTTTTACTACTTTGTTGTTTTTGGCACATCGGACTGACAAATTCTTACTGATTGGTAGCGTGGTTCTGGTTTGTCTAGACATTAACCTCTGGACAGGTGAACCAAGGTGATTATCACGAAGAATGTTTTTGAGATTCAGGGATTTAGTAAAACATTGGTATTGTCTCGTTTTGATTTCTTTAACTGCTATTTTGCACTTTGAACTGCATGTTCAGCCAAGCTATTTGACTATGGGTATTCAGGACTACTAGTAACATGAACAAAGTCTCATATTTCAGCAAATCTTTTGAGCTGTGCACCATTGTCAGAAATGACTCTGTGCAAGCTCCCATGGACAGAAGCATGTCTCTTCAACTTAGTAATGACAGTGCTGGATGTTAGGTTAGAAAACAGGTCAATCTCAAACCAATTTGTCTACTAAGACCAACTAATGTTGACCATTCCATTTGAAAATATCTGTAGCTACTGTCGACCAAGGTAGTTCTGGAATCCAGCTTAACTGATGATGGGGTTTAGTACTATTACAAACAGAACAAGATGAAAGTACCTTCTTAATATCTTTTGACAAGGAACACCAAAATACTAGACCTCTCGCCATTCTTTTGGTAGAATCGGTTCCTGGGTAGCCACAATGCAAGATTTTAATGTACTCTTGTTGCAAGGATTTTGAAACAATCACTTTTGGACCTTTCATGATGATACCATCTTCCATCATAATCTCTTCTCTGTAAGGAAAATACTGCCGCACATCTACTGGTAAACAAGATTGCTTTGATGGCCATCCTCAACTGATAAAGTGGTTGAGCTTCTGGAGGATTGGATCTGAAGCTGTGTGACTTCTAAGCTCTTCAAAACATGTGGAAGAAAAAGAATTTCACTTCCATGACTTCAAAATCAAGTTCCTTATTCTCATGCTGTTCAATGTTTTTTTCTGGGTGACCAGGATAAAGTATTGGCAAGATAAAGACGTTTGCCTTTTGTGTAAACAAGACCAAAATTGTACTTTTGCAATTTGAGCATCATGCATTGAAATCTCACAGGAGCTGTGTGCATTGGCTTTCTCAAAATACTGACTAAAGATTGGTGGTCAGTCTCAATTTGACTAGGTTGGCCATAAATATAATCATGGAACTTCAAACATGCAAACACAATTGTCAAGAGTTCTTTTTCAGTTTGAGCATATTGCATCTCAGTTTGGGTTAGAGTTCATGATGCATAAGCTATTTGTCTACCCTCTTGATGAATGACTGCACCTAGACCAAACCTAGCAACATCACAGGAAAGAGTTACTGATTTGTAAATATCATAGTATCTTAAAGTAGGTGGACTGGCAATTTTCTGTTTCAGGAGGACTAAAATACATCTTTGCATGTCAGCTCTCCTAGTGGTACTGAAAGTTGACTCAAATATGTAATGAACTTGCCTAAATAGTTGACCATGCCAAGAAAACTTTGTAGGACTTGGACATTGTCTGTAGCTGGCATCTCAAGAACTGAGGTTTGCTTGGAAGGATCTGGTCGTAAGCCTGAGCTGGTAAACAAATGACGTACATAAGTAACTTCTTGTAGTCTGAATTTACATTTCTGAGGATTCAGCTCAAGATTGACTTCATGAGCTCATTCCAGAACTTTTCTTAGGTTTCTATCATGTTCAACTTGACCAAAAAAATTGTTTCATCGCACATTGAAAGACTTCACTGGCAGAATTTATTCTAAATGACATTTTCAAAAATCTGTACCTTCCAAATGGTGTACTGAATGTGGTTAACAATGAAGATTTCCGGTCAAGCAAAATTTGCCAAAATGAACTTTTTGCATCTAAGACAGAAAAAATACTGACATTTGGCATGAGGGCAGCAACCTCCTCGACTGTACACATTGGATGATGAGGTCATTTTAGTACTTTGTTCAAATATCTTGAATCAATACATATTCTAATATCATCTGAGCTTTTCTTATGAGCTACCACCATAGAAGATACACATTCAGTTGTTTTTTTTTTTTTTCTACTGGACAAATTACTCCCTGCTGTACTATTCTGTCTAGATCAGCCTTGACTCTATTCTGCATATGTATTGGAACTTTCCATGCTGGTATGATGACTGGGGTAACCTCATGCTCTAACTTCATGGAGTACACAACTGGAAGTTTGCCTAATTTGTCTTTAAAAGTATCAGCATAGTCAGAAAAAAATAGTCTGGATGAAATTTGAGCTGTTATCATTCAGGCTTACATAGTAGACTTCCTTATTAAATGAAAACAGTCCCATTTTCAAACTGTCTCTGAGGCCTAATAATGACTGCATGTGTCTCTTGACTATGTAAAATTGCAAGTCATAGCTGTTCCATCAGAGTAACATGAAAACACTACTGAGACTTCAGTTTGAATTTCTTCACCACCATAAACAACAAGCTTCACACACTTTGCTATATTAAGTTGTTCTCCAGCTTTTACACTAGCAAACATTTCTGCTGATATAATATTGCACTTTGAACCAGTATCAACCTTAAGCTCTACAGGTCCCCCATTAATCTGAACCGTACAAAACACTTTATTCTTTGCCGACAAATCTACTGCATTGACTGTTTCACCAAGCACAGACACACCATCAACATAAAAAGTAAGGTTGCACCTTTCTAATTGATCAACTTGTTTGTTTGGATGCTGTTTTTTAATAAAAGATTGTGCTCCTTTAGATTTACAAAACTTTTTAAAATGATTCCACTTTCTGCATGTGTGGCACTATTGACCAAAAGCTAAGCACTTTTCTTATTTGGACTCATGGTTACCTCCAGAATTACAACAGCTGACTATGAGGCTTGCCACATGTTTTGCTGAGTCACCCCACTGCTTTACTGGGCATGCTCTGGATTTTACAGAAACTGCTCTGGGTTTTGCCGAAATTGCCACACCCTTAGGCCTGTATCTTTTAACCTTGTGCTGCATACTATCTACATTAGCACTGGAAGACACTGCTTGCATGCTTCTCTCATTTGTAAGCATATTTGTGTGCTTTTCTGTAAGCTCATATATCTGACAAATCTCACTGGCTTTATTCAAAGTTATATAGATATATATAGCTATAGAATCGGACAATATTGTTAGCAATGTTGCCACTGTGAGGAATTCTACTGATGCAAACAGTATTGCAAGTACTGTTGCTAGCACTGCTAAAAGTAATGTGAATGTAAGCGATAATGTTATAGTGAACGCTGTTGGTATTAATATGGATATCAATAAAGAAAGGAATGTCATTGTTTTAGGGAATAACACTGTGGATACAGCTGTTATACATGATGTGCCAGTTGATGTAGAAGTTGATACTATTAATAATGATGTTGATTCTGCTAACAGTAATGAGAGGCTTATTAATCAAAGTGATGAACCTGTAGTCAGGAGAAAGACTGGACTTAATCATTCAGTTATTACATCTACCATTTCAGGAAATAACAACATACAGACCCCTTTCCCAATAGTACTCCCCCACCCCAGTGGGAGGTCCAGATCAATGAGCAGGGGACGACAGAAACGGAAGGGCTCAGGAGGAGATTATGTGGGCCCAACGTTGAAGAAGATGTGGGGGAGAGTTGAGGGTCATTAGTAGTCAATCTTTCTCACAAGAGGTTGAATAAATATGAAGAACAGGTCCTTAACAAAGGCCTCACTTTTATACCTAGTAAGAACAGTGATTTAGCAGAAACTATTTTAGATATCAAGATGTATGTGCGTAATGTACAACTCAAACTTGATTTTGGAAGTGTTGATACCCACCATGAAACTGGTTACACTACTGCATTCAAATCAGTTAGTACGTATTCACCTTCTTTAAACGCCACCTTAGACACATTTTGCAAGTTAGTGGAGAATGATTTACATAAATATTATGAAAAGAATTTTAAACGGAAGGTTAAAAGGCCAAAATGTAATCTAAACTTTCAACAATGGAAAGCGCTCTCTGAATTAAGAAAGGACCAGTCTATAATCATTAGACCAGCTGTTAAGGAGGGTACTATAGTTTTACTTGATCATGATGAATATATAGAGATGATGCATACTATGTTAAGTGATGATACGTATTATATGAAGATAGATATGACAAGTATAACTAGCATGGTTTTTAGGGTTTATGATATGCTGGATGACCTATTTAAAAGTTACATAATAACTTGGAACTTATTTAAATATCTGAAAGTGAATAACCCACTTATTCCAGTAATAAATGGTTTACCCAAGATTCATAAATCCTTATCTAATCCACCTATGAGGCCTATAGTTTCTGGGCAAGGATGGCTCACGGAACCCTTTTCTATTTTCCTGGAATACCATCTTAGACCTATAGTTGAAGCCAATCCATCTATATTAAAAGATAGTAAGCAATTCTTACTAGATTTATATGATTACACTAGTGGCTAGAATAATACAAGATAATGATCCTTTTATCCTAGTAACACTTGATGTTAAGAGCTTATTTACAGTTATACCAAATGATCTGGGAGTATTGAGAACACAACACTATCTAAGGTTGAATTCTGACTTGGATAGCAATACTATAGGATTGTTAACATTATTTTTGGAAACGGTTCTTGAAAATAATGTATTTATTTTCAATGATGAGATTTACATTCAGAAAGATGGCGTAGCTATGGGCACTTCGTGTGCCAATAGCTACGCCAATATAGTAATGGCTGATTGGGAACAAGAACTACTGTTCCCCATGGAGGAGTTCCAACAGTATGTTGGTTTCTACAGAAGATTTGTCGACGACCTCTTCCTTATATGGAGGGGTAATGAAATCCAACTTGTGGAATTTGTATCATCCATGAATAGTCTAACTGATTTCCTGAAGTTTACATCTTGTTCGTCCAGGACGTATATTTCTTTTTTAGATGTAAATGTAATGAGGCTTGATAATGGCCTTTTGAACACTTCGGTTCACAGGAAAACTTGCTCTAGGAACACATTGTTACATAGGCATAGTATGCACCCTAGATTTGTCTTTGAAAATGTAATGAAGGGACAAATCATGAGAGCATCAAGGCTTAACCCCTCAGAGGAAGGTTTTGAAAAGGAATTGTTAGATCTTAATTCCAGATTGGTAAAAAGAGGATATAGAGTGGATGAAGTAAGCAAGGCAGTTTCTGTGGTGAAAAATCTCAGGACCTCAAGAGCACATCCATATTTTTCAGCAAGAGGGGATGTTATTGAAACAATACAATCAGAAGGTATTAAAGAACTGAGAGTATATTTTACAACCGATGTCTATTATATAAAGGACATCATAGAGAAACGGTGGGAGACACTTTTATTAGATAGTGACATTAGTAGAGTCGTGGGAATGAAACCGAGTTTTTTGTTTAAAAATAAGATGAATTTAAAGCAATTACTATGCCATCATCCTGTGAGGTTTAACAATCCATTAGTTGATACATTCAGTTATAATACAATACCCTGTAGTAAATGTAATCAATGTCAGTATATCATTACTGATGATACTTTTACATCACCAGTTACAGGGAGAACATTCTCATTTCATACTCAAACCAACTGCCACAGTGTTAATGTAATATACCTTGCTAGGTGTTCATCCTGTCCAGCATTTTATATTGGGAAAACCAATAGGCAATTGAGAGAACGCATAAGGGAACACACCTATCATATACGCAAGGGGTCTGAACACAATGCCCTAGCCAAGCATTGTAAATTATTAGGGTCTACACATACCTTTGGCTTTTGTGTTATACATGTTATAGAGCCTAACATCAGAGGTGGCGATATAGATATTTATACCCAGGAATGTGAACTACGTTGGATTATCCGCTGTAGGGCGGACCAATTTCCTGGATTGAATGACAAAGTTAATTTGTATCCCATTCTTCGGAAAAGGAGATTAGTTAGACCTAAACAATGATTTTATGATTTTAAACATTAATTTTTGCATTAATTTTTGTATTATAAATATTCTATCATGCATATTTACTTGTATATTTAACTGCAATGATTTTATTCTGTTTTATAAGGTCTACATGAAATGAATGTGTTATTTCACTTTAAATTTGTATTAAATATAATTGACGTCAGCAATTTTAATTAATGACACTATTTAAAACTTCTTGTACCAATTAGTTTTTAAAGTCTGAAGAAGCCTCATGGTGAAAGCGCTCACTTTTTGTCACAATAAATCGTTTTATCAACATTTATTTTGGACGTGGTTATATATATGAATTTTAACTGATTGTGCTATCAACAAGTTTTGAATATATTGCTGCTGCCGTTTTCACTCCTGTATATGAGTGGTGATTTTCCGGTGTACTACATTTTTATTTACTATACAGGAACGTTTGTCCTTTTGTGGATTTTTTCTTTATTGTTGCTGTTTGGTTTATTCAAAGTTAAATCACTGTCTGAAAGCAAAGTCCTTCTCACTGCATCATTATTAATATCACACACAAGCCTGTCTTTATTAAACTCATCTCTCAGACCACCAGATTTACATACTTTAGCCTTATTTCTCAAGTCAGTTATATATGCTGGAAATGTTTCATCGGGTTTTGATCTTTTGTGTAAAATAAGTGTCTTTCCATTGTAATATTTGTTTCTGGGTTGCACATTTCTCTAAACTTACATTTTAAGCACTCGGGGTCTTCCCATATTTCAGCCGGTAACACAATGTGGCGGTCTCCCCCCTTCCCTGCAAACACAGCAGGTGCATACGCAAATGAACACTCTCTTTCAGTGGCTTTTGATCTAGGTAAATTAAGCAGAATAAATGCCTTTGTACATGCATCATTGTCAGAAAAAGCAGTCTGTATGAAAATATACTCTTGCTCAGTCTCAGCAATATTATTATCAAACACAAGTAGATTGGGTCTGCAAAATCCTTCTCCCATGCCAACAAATTACTTTGAAACATAATGCAAACCTGGTCCTTGTAATTATATACAAACATTCACACACACTAGGTACTTGTAATAATATTCAAATGCACAAAATCTCTTTGAAATGACTGTGCTTTGCGAAATAACTGTACTGTAATACTGCACAGACTTGCCAACACTTTGCACACTTCTGATACTTTGAATAGCTTTAGTAATATGAAAAAGTAGTACATTGTGAAAAATATGGTTGTTTTACCTTTTAGGTTCATAGGTTCATAGGTAGGTACTAGGCTATTGGCCCTAGGGCTTATATAAGCCTAGCCAAACAGTACCCTGACTTTTGCCACCCAAGAAAATTATTTTCCTGTGCCCCTGTCAAGCAGAGCCACAGAAGTGATCACCGGGGTGAATTTCCTATCTCCCACCTAATCATCAAGATTTTTCTTTAAGAGTGCTAATGAGGAGCTTTGTTTGATATAGATAGGTAGTTTGTTCCAGAGTATGGGAAGTCTCTGGGACAAGAATCTATCCCTCCAGCATGTTCTGTTTATTGTGGTGACAAGATTTAGGTCCCTAGAGCATGTACCTCGGAAGGACTGGGATTTCTTTAAGTAGAGCATGTCCAACAGCTCTGGGTTTGACATAGCTTTGTATGTTAGGCAGTGATCGCCTCTGAGTAGGTGATATGCGACAGAGTAAAGCTGGAATTTTTTGAGATGGTCTACATAGGGTATCTGCTTGAGGCCGGTAATCCTCTTTGTGAGGTATTTCTGTGGCCTTTCCAGTTGTTGTAGATGTCTTGTGAGGTACATATCAAAAGGGGCGTTGTACTCTATAGTGTGTCTAATGAGTGGTGAGTAGAGGGGAACAATGACCTCTTTTTTCCTGGATGAGAAACCTTTTGTGATGAGGTGTACCACGTATAAAGATTTCCTGACTACTGTGGCAATGTGATTGTGATTTTTTTATACATTTTATGCAATTCGGATATTGTTTCAAACATTTTCATAATTACTTCCAATATTTTTATCAATATGTTGCAGTTTCAAACATTTCATTTAATTAGAAATTCATTTTGAGCATTTTGAATGCTTCATTTTATATTCGTTGAGTAAAAAATCATTTAAGCGAGTTTTAGTACCTGTAATTTGTTTCCTAACCTGTTTGCAAGTTGTTTGAGCTTCAGATGATCCACTTCTGTATATTCCTCCAATTGTAACTGTGTCCCTCATGGTTTTGAAGAAGTTTTACTTTGGGTCCTATTCTGACACTACTTTGCTCGTCTTTTGTATTCAAATAAGACAATGAGGCTTGGGTGTTCGTTTAAGTAGTTTATTACACAAACACATAAGGATTGATGACTTGAACATTAAACTTGAACTAACTAACTGACTGACTGCTACACACATACATGCTTTCATTCTGACTGCTCACTCAAAATGGCACGCTTGCTTGCACGTGCTCAGTATTTATATGCATGTGCCTGCTAACTGAAATGTTTCTTAAAGGTACAGCACACACTATGATCTACATTATGTATTTATGAAATGCTTAAGTAAATATGTTTTCTTATCTTACATTCTGCTTATAATAGTGTGTAACATTACACTTAATATTAAATACAATATTTATTTTTGACCATGTGCAGCTGATATAATCTTTGACCATCTACAATGCAGTTATTTACTGTTAGTGCATGTGGACTTTTCTCCTCATGTCTCTGTTAAAAGGGGCTGTTTTAGGCTCAGTCAGTTTGACACTTTGAACCATTTAAATGGAGATTACTGTACAGCACAGAACAGTATAGTTACCATTTTCCTCATTCCTCGCTGTAGTTTAATCTCAGAGTTGGAATATCTAAGTAACAGGGGGGTGGGGGGCACATGGGGGCTTGCCCTCCCCCACAAAAACATAAAAAAAAGATTTTCTTGTTTTTATTTTTTTTATTTAAATTTCAAAGTTTCAAAACTTTGATATATATATATATATATATATATATATATATATATATATATATATATATATATACATATATATATATATATATATATGATCATAAGTTTATAGGACGATACTAGGCTATTGGCTATAGGCCCATATAAGCCTAGCCAGGAATTTCACCCATGTTCCCACAAAGTCAGCACCTGTTTTCCCTGACCAGCAGGGACACAGGTAGGATCCCGGGTATATGTTCTGGTTTCTCATCCAGTTGTCCAGGTTCCTCTTAAAGAAGGCTAGTGAGGTACTCTGTTTGACATGGAGAGGAAGCCTATTCCACAGATGGGGGAGTCACTGGGACACAACTCTATCCTGCCAACAAGTTGTATTAATGTCAAAGACCAGGATGAGACCTTGCGTGTGGGTTGCATGAGTGCAGTTTGACTTATGGATATGCAGCAACTCCATCAAGGCTGAGTCTGAGACGGCCTTGTATGCCAGACACAGGTCACCTCTGAGCAGTCTTTATGAGATTGAGTAGAGGGACTGGGCTTTTAGCCTATCTGTATAGGATAGGTGTCTGAGACCCTGGATTTTCCTAGTCAGGAACCTCTGTGGTCTTTCCAACTGCTGCACGGCAAGGTACATGCTGAAGGGGGCATTGTACTCGATAACGGGGCTGATAAGGGATGAGTACAGGGATGTTATGACCTTCTTGTTGGTGAATGAAATATACTTACTTATGAGGTATGTATATATATATATATATATATATATATATATATATATATATATATATATCTGTATATGAAAAACAAAAAAAAAAAGATTTTCTTGTTTTTTATTTAATTCTCGAAGTTTCAAAACTTCTGTCTTATGGTCTCGACCACAAGAAATTCAACATTTTGAAACTTCAAAATTTAGAAGTAGCCCCAGATATATATATATATATATATATATATATATATATATATATATATATATATATATATATATATATGTATAGGTATCCCAAAGCTTTGCTCTATACCATGAAGCAGCCAATGACGATAACTGGGCCATTCCTTGTGGGAAAGCAGAAGGTAGGAAGGCACCCCAAACCCACATTATTACTTCCATTAGAATCTGAAAAGATGTTTTAGTCAAGTTGTTGTTATTTTCTAATGTTGAGAATGGAGTTAATTTATGTAGCCTTTTTCCTTTCATTTGAACTACTAGTTTGGATGCCATATTTTGAGCAGATATTCTGGATCTTTGTCACAAACATAAGAAATAACTTCTCCACTTTTGTCACAATGTTTATGAAGTGTCTTCTGCTTTTCTACCTTTTCTTACGTTACAGTGCTATGCCTGGATAAATAGCTCTGAAACTTATGTTCTGAGTACCACAGTGGGTTACTTCTGTGGTTTCTTCAAATTGCTTGACTGTTGTCATTATTTCATGTCTAAGTAGTTACTTAAAAGGAGCAGAACTATTAATCAAACCATTTTGATTTCAGGTCCTTTCACCATCACATCGATTTGATGACATGATTCTGAATCATATTTGTGTGTGCGCGGGGTGAAAATAGTGATACACACACACACACACACACACACACACACCGCACGCGCACACACACACACACACACACACACACACACACACACACACACACACACACACACACACACACACACACACACACACTTTTCTTTCAGCTGTCTTTGTGAACTGCTCTTGCATGGATGCAGGGGTGAGACCCTTGGTATATCAGACTCTTTTCTTTAGGCAAGACTCACTTTCTCAAATTGCTTTTCAGATCATCATGCAGGGCAACCCTTTCTTTGACAGCCCCATTTCACTCTTAGCACATTTTCTAAGGAGTGAGGATGTGCAACTCTGTCATTTGTGTAGTGAAGTTCTTTGATGCCAGATTAATTTTTTTGTAAGCTGCAAATACTTCATGCAATGATGACACGAGAAATACATCCTGTCTGTACTTTCATTTTTTCTGCTTTTACCCCTGTTAATCCCTGATGCCTTAATTAACTCATTAATAAATCACATACGTTCATAAATCATATGATCAAATTTGTCCCCTCACCACATTTCAGTTACTACCTTTTAAATCTTCCTTTCTCTTTCAAGTTATTTTTCTTTCTACAAAACACACAGCTTAGTAAACAGGAAAACTCATACTCTGTACCAACCCATTACATAATTAGATGGCAGTCCCAGGTGTAATGTTAAACATATGTTCTGCGACTATCCTGTTGGCTTCCTGCCTTTTTAACTCATTCTGTGACATTATCAGATCTTTCATGTCCAATACTCTTGTTAAGATGCGCACTCTGGAAATCATTCAACAATCATATAACAAAATATCTTTCTGGTTTGCTTCATTATCGGGGTCCACAATAATGGAGTAAACATGTTGATCAGTACTGAACTTGCTCTGTTTGATTTAGGTACAAGTTTGACTTTGTGAATAAGTTTCTATTCCCAGTTCAAAACTACCAGTGTTCTACCCATTTTAAACTTGAAAGAAATGTTCTCTGCAGTTGTGCATATAATTTTAATTCTTAACCAGTTTTAGTTTTGTTAACTCTTTTCTTTCGTTTTTTAAAGAATAGGATATGGATAGCTATTATAGAGAAATAAAGTCATCTGACTTGAATGATAAAACTTTGGATATTCTAACAGAATAGCCTTAAGTAATAAAGCCTAGGTGTTAAAACATTATTATTATACCATGACCCCCCCAAAACGTGCACACTGATTGGCCAGCGTGCCCGTTGTAAATCGAGTTATACTAATGGAAAAAGGTCCGGTCGCCCGGACTTTTTTCCATTAGTATAACTCGTTTTTTTTAAAACACTGTCTCGCTATGTTAAATGGGTTTAACATAGTGAGACAGCTTTAAAATAAGCAACGGAGATCTCCGTTGCTTATTTTAAGTTGTCTCGCCATGTTAAACCCATTTAACATAGCGAGACAGTGTTTTAAAAAAAAGCAACGGAGAAAGCAAGATCTCCGTTGCTTTTTTTTAGTGTCTCGCTATGTTAAATGAGTTTAACATAGCGAGACAGTTTTAAAATAAGCAACGGACAAAGAACAGTAAAATAGCATACCCAATGACACAGTTATTCACAATCATATGGTTTATGAGCACATTTTCTCAAATATCTTTACCATAAACACCCATAGAGGAGACATATGCATGTAACAATATGGTGTATAGGAATAACAGAATCAAAATGTATTATATGTTTAAATGCTAGAACATATTGAATAACCCAGTTAATTTTATTAAAGTGATATACTTACAGTGCATGCGTCTTGTTTTCCCTTTTTGTCGCCTGCACATAACATATTTTGTGTTACTGCTGGATGAAGATTCCAATGTTTTGGACTGTTGCATATTGCTCTGTGAATAACAATAACATTCACTCCTCTAAGTTTGTCAGAAAGTTTAGGAGAGAATTTACTGGTCTTTCCCCATCCTGCTACATTGCAGATTGTTCCATCTTTCAGATCTTTCAATGGCTGAGGCAGAGCTAAAATGTCAACAAATGCATTCTGCTTTGCATCACGATCTAGCTGTAAAACACAAACATGAATAACGCATTCACATGTGATTTTACAGAATAATATGATGTATAATTCTTAGATAATTGTTTTCATGCATTTTTGTTAACACTGTAAGCACACAAGGAACTATTGCAATTGATAACACCCAACACACCTTTAACTCTTCTAAGTAATTCACGCTTCCCATATTTAACATTCATACAGTTAAAAAGGTCTTATGAAAACAAGAAAACTGGTTTTCCTGGATCCAACACCCCTCCATTGAAATGTAAGTGCAATCACTTACAAATCCTGTGATGTATATCATAAACAGAAGTATAAGGGAAGGTAAAGTCTTAAAAACTGGAAAGAAACATATTATCCTCTTACATAAATGGGAGGGGGAGTTCTTCCACAGAACCCAACAATTTCAGGCATCTAGCAATTCTCAATGTGTTAGGCAAAGCATTAGGAAAGAAAATAATTCACAAAACAATGTACAGTATAGATTATACTCTTTGTACAGTATAGATTTTGTGAAAGTTATTTATGACAGTTTGCTTTTTTGTCTGTTATTGAATACATCAGAAATAAACGATATAGGAGATTTAGTAGCTTAGCAGCTAGTGTAGTTCTTAATCCTGCCAATGCATTTGATATAAGTCATCCAGGATTGCTGAATAGACTTAAACACACTAGGTTTTCATCTACATGCCATAAGGTGGTTTTATAGTTACCTCGCTGACATAAGATTTGTCATCAAATGGGATAATAAACTCACTTCACCTTTTGTAGCTAACAAAGGACTCCCCTTGACCTCCATCTTGAGCCCTTTAATATTTAGCTTTTTAGTATTTAGCTTGTGTTGTGTATAAATACTGTGCACAGATATTGTAGCAGACATTTAATGCAGAGGTGAAACTGTACTATTCTGTTCAGCAACAAATCACAGACTTGCTGAAGAGTCTTCAAAGTGCCTTTTAAGCAATGGAAATGGTTGAAAGACTGAATCATCATTCTAAATGCAATCAAATGCTATGTCATTTTGATTATGAATAGCTATTATAAATATAACAACTCCCCTAGTTTTGAAATCAAAATCACCTCTGGAGATACTATTCCATACTCAAAATCAAATATCTATGCTGTATTGTAGGTGATAATCTTTCATTGGTGGAGCAAATACAAATTACTATTCAAAATGCAGCATTTTGGTTGGATCACAGAATAAAATACTGTCTTACAACAACTGCCTCCATTAAACTTGTCTCTCACCTAATTCACACTGTGTTTTGTGAGAGGTACAAATTAATGAGCTAACTTTAACACCAAACTAAAGAAAACATATCATAAATCAACAAAACTAATACAGGGATATACTCATAAATTACATTACTCTTCCTCTTTGCTAGCATTACAATGGCCATCCTTTAAAAACATTATTTGCTGAGGGTGGGGTGGTATAATGGTTATGGTGCTTACAGAAAGTAGATTCATGGTTTGATTCTCACCATTAAAAGAGAAAATGACTAGGCTTAAAATGTCCCACAAGGGCAGCTAGTGTAATACCTCCCAATGGAGCATATTTTGCAAATTGTTTCACCATAATTAAGCCTAAAGTTTAAATTACATGCTTGACACATGGGCCACACCTAGAAACTGACAGTTAACACATTAACTATTTATAAAGACTATTCAAACCCAAAACCCTTATGGGTCACTCGGATCCGAAAACTATCTGCTAAGGTATTCAAACCATACTCTTGTACATAGTTCATCATGCAACTTAGCACTGAACTGTAGCTGTTCAGCTGCAGACAGGATCAAGGTGGCATTGGATACCAGAACTCTAAGTGCGTCATAGTATATTATGTGTTTCTGTATGTGAGTCATAAGCAAAAATATGCTTTTGTATAGTAAACTGTTGAATATAGTGAATGCAAATGGCAGACTTTGTTAGGACCGTCTAAGGAGCCTGGATTGTCTGTTTCTATAAAGGTGTTGTTTTGACTTCCAATAGAGTCTGGAGTGTCTTAATGTAAAATCTTCAATCGCTGTGAATTATTTTTGATTTTACCATGCTTGATATCTACATTACCATTGATTAGTTGTAATCTTCTGGCTCAGTAGTACTATTCAGCTATTTTTTTGTTTTGGTGAGAAATATTAAAGTAGAATACAATGGAGTATTTTTTTTTCACAAACTCCTTTCTTCTTACCTGGAATGTAAACCATTGTACAGTAGAGTAACATAAAAAACTAGCAATATTCTGATAGTATTGCAGAAACTATACAATAAATTAAAGAGACTCAGAGGTATATGTGAATCTCCTTCAGGGGAAAATGGTATACTGCTTGATGTATAACCTAGGAGTCTTTGGTTAACTTTAGGGGTATTTATGAAGGGGGAATCAGACTTCATACAAACATGTTAACCCTGATAGTCCATGTATCCCAGAGACTACCCAGTCTATGGAATAGGCTCCCCATCCATGTGAATCAGAGTTCCTCCCTAATACAATTCAAGTGCAACTTGAACAACTGGATGGGAAACTGGAAATTCATCCCTGGTTTGGCACCTGTGTCTCTGATGCAAACAGGTAACCTGTAAATGGTTCATCTCCCAGGCCAATGCTTACACTTATTAGGGGTATCAGAACTCAGAGATTTGGGATGCATGGCTAGGCTTAAAAAGGCCCTTGTGGTCATTAGCCTAGTAAACACCTATAAACCTATGAACCTATAGAGGAGGTCAAACACAACAAATTCTTAAAGAGCCAGAGATGCTTCTTCTATAACATCATTATCCAAAAGTGACTATACAGGCAACCGAGACTGAATGTTTTCATAAAGCCTCGGGCCCAAGCAGCTTTAATATGAACATCTACCAAACACTGGCAGAAAAGATTACCACCCTTCTGTGAAGCCTTTTAGGATCATTTGAATTCAGTTCAGAAGTCCTTCTTAAAAGCATCTTTTGCTCTTTGGTTTAAATATAGGAATCCCTGCTAGTGGTTGCTTTCTGACCAATGTTCTAATTAATGGGGCATAATATATTTGCAAGAGATCCTAAGTTGTTGTGAAGCCTCTGAAAATAAAAAAAAGAACAAGAGGGAGACACTTCTCACATGTGAGCACCTTATCTGTGTTCTGTCAGAAATCATAATGGACAAATAACCATAGGTCACTGTATCTCAGGATGTGAGAATGGCATTTAACTGCAGCTGTAGAAGGGATATATTCACAGTGATGTATTTACTGCATTACTTTTATAAAATGATTAGCGTATTTACTGCATTACTTTTATAAAATGATTAGCGCCTCTTACATTACTGCATTCTGGTGCCAAGTTTTGTTGCACAGGGGTATATTTCTTTTACTGTATTATTAGGTATAAAATAATGACTATGTTCTCCTTTTTTCTTTTTTTTTTTAATTTAGCTTTGCATCCTATCTTATGGATGTTTCTGTTGCAAGCAGATTTTTGTTTATTTGCAAAAGTTCAACTCAAAATTCCAAAAATTGATTCCACTAAAAAGGTAATTGCATAATCCCAGACAGACAAATTTAAAATGGTCATCATCACCGTCATCATCATCATCATCAGCCCTTTTTTCTTTCATTTTTACATGGGGTTATGGTGTCGTGTTAACTGTTGCCACCTCTCTCGATTCAAAGGCACTGTCCTGCTTTCATCAGTCATGTCTGACTGTCTCAGATCTTCCATCAATATTTGAGATAGATGTCCTTGTGCCCTGTTGTGTTTTTGTTGTCTCTCCTTAATCTGCTTTATTAAATTGTATTCTGCTTTCCTGTACCTGTGAATGAGCCATCTTAATCTGTTCTCTTTCATCTTCTCTCCATTCGGGGGCTACTTTGACTTTCACTCTGATGTCCTCATTTCTTCATCTGTCCCACTGTGTGCATTCTACCACTGATCTAAGGCATCTTACTACCATCATCTAAAACTTCCTGAGCTACATTGCTATCACTGCCCAAGGTTTCTGTACCATACAGAAGCATTGGTTACATCACTGTTTTGGACACCTTATTTTTCAGCTTCTCTGGCATTCTTCTGCCTTACACTGCCCCTGACACTTTGTGCCAGTTAGTTGCAGTACCTCTGATCATATCTTTAACCTCCTTATTAAGAATTATTTTTCCCTCTGTCTTATCTGTACATAGCTTCATCCTATCTGTTTTGCATTTCAGCCGCCTATCATTTGATGAAGTTCCTTTACAGTCTGCTTGTAGTGTCACATTGTCTGAGCACCTCAGTTTTGATCTGTCCCCTCTGAGCTGTTTGCTGATATAGTCCATCACCAGTTTGAACAGGAGTGGGATCAGAACTGAACCCTGATGCACATTCATTCCCAATAGTTAGCCCTTTGTGAGTCTGATTAATGTTCATGTTTGTGTTACTGGATTGCTATGAACACAGCCTGCTCTACGTCTACCAGCATTCGTGCGATATTGGACCATCACAGGACTGCCACACTGTGCTGAGACCATAAAAAGCTGCTCTCTCTCTTTATACTGGGGACTGATTGTCATGAGTTCATCATTGATTCTGATTATATCTCTCACTGTCTTCAGAAGTCTCTTATTCAACACAACATTTCTAGTCTGCTCTCCTCCTGAGTAATAAGATTTGTCTGAGCACATATCTCCCTAGTTCTCCACAAAGGTAAGATCATTGCTATAGAGGTATTTCTACAGCCAACAAAACAGACAGACAGACAGATAATTCAAACAACAAACAAAAAGAATAAATAAGTAAATGTTGCAAATTACTGGCAGACAATTCAATTCATCAGTGGTCCATTAACTACATTTAGCAAGTGGCTTAAATTTAAACAGCAAATTCTGGTATAAATTAATGATATGATCTTTCTCAGTATTTGTGTAAAATGTAGAGCACAACACATTTGTCTATCTTTTTTGTCATTTTCTTAACTAATCTAACATAAATGTGGATCTGCCAACAATGTTTCCTCCTCCAGGTGAGATATTATTGCAGAATTTTGTGGCTATATCATCAAGAGAGGGGATATTATTCTAATAAGAGGCAGAAAAGGAGACTTAAAATGAGGTTTAGCCTATTTACTTTCATGTACATTACAATTTATATGTAATTTACCATTATGGCAAGTTTTACAGTGAAGTAACCAGTATAGTATGCTGAACAGAAATATCTGCATTGATATTTAAGGACTACAATTGTATTCATGACCTAATAATGCAAGTCCTGAATCTCCAAGGATTTAAGTGCAATAAGGGGGAAATAAACAGTAAGTCTAAAATTGCTATGTCTAGGAGAAGTCCCCCTTCTCTGAGGTACAGTAGTCTCAGAGTGAGTATAAGCCTTAACTTGTAGGGGTATGGGTTGTACAGCCATCCATACTGAGAGGTGAGGGGATAAATGCTTTTAATAAGAAATAACAAGTTTCAGACTCACTGTTTATGTGATGGACCACACTTCATTTTTTAATATTTCAGAACTCTCACTGTCAAGTCTCACATTTCTGATAAAATGCTGATATTTATACATACAGGTCCCCAAATCAGCTAAATGCCACAATACAGAAAAGAATGCAGAAATATAACATAAAAAAGGTACACATTTCCTTTCCTAAATATGATAGTAAGTAAAATGTTGCACATACATAATATGAACATATGAATGTGTATCTTCCAACAGACAAAGCAGTAAGGAGATAATTTATGTTTGGAGTTGACAATCCCCCGGATTCACGAATCCTCCGTGTAAGACTTAATAAGTCTTACTCGGAGGCTGCAGTTGAACGGTATGACATCAGCGTGCCATGAATATGCATGAGGGCACGCTGACTCAACCGTAAGTCCTACACGGACCGTGTAAGAAAGCAGGGGGCGTGTCCAACTGCCAAGCAGTCCAAATGTCCACGCCCCTGCAAGTGTTTAAAAAGAAAGCAAAGAAACAAGAGCGAGTCTGCTCAAATGTCCCTGCACCCAACACCTCACTGCCTGATAATGTAAACTCCCATCACACATTTAAAACGCATACCCATAATTTTTTTTTAAATACCTAAAATAGCTGCCCGTATTTGCACGTGTGTGCGCGTGTGTGTCCATTGCTTAGCTACAGTCAGCAATTCCCACATGGAAGAGCATAAGAAAGAATGTTCATGCAAATCACATGCAATAGCGTAATGGTCGAGCATTCACACAAAGAAGAGGCATTCACGGTTCAAGTCCCACCAGTCCTTTTCATAATTTTATTTTTAAATCAGTGTATGGAATAATACCCAACATATATGTTTAAACATAACTAAAAAGCAGTGAAATGGCCAATGTATCAGTGAATAAAATAAATATCTTAAAGGATGCTAATATAAAATTGCAATTTAGTTGCCCATAGCTAAATCGCGCTTTACCCAGCACAATGTAGTTGCCCATAGCTAATTCACGCTTTATTCAGCGCAATGTAGTTGCCCATAGCTAATTCATGCTTTACCCAGCACAATGTAGTTGCCCATAGTTAATTCACGCTTTACCCAGCGCAATGTAGTTGCCCATAGCTAGATTGCGCTATACCCAGCGAACTCTGTTTATGCGGAGGTGCACACCGCGCCAACCCTCTTACTGTCAGGCAACGTGGAGCAACATAGAGCAAAGTTGCTTAAACATAGTCACACCCCCAACCTGTCTGGACAGTATTAAAATAAAAAGCAATGCTAAGGTTTGAACCCAGGGAACTGTGCACCATAAGCAAAGAACTGAACCACTAAGCCACGGCAAGTTAGGATAAACATCCCCTGTTAACATATATATATATATAGTAATAAAATGTGGATTAACCCTTGCTAAGCAGGGCTGCAGTCAGCCGAGAATATTCAAAAATGGCCAATCACAGAAAAGTGCGGGGAAATGCGGCATATTTAAGCCGCATAGGCAGGAATACTCACCATTACTGATTGTAGCTGTCATCTGCAGTTAGAATGTCTGGTGTTGGAGAGGGAACACGCTTTAGAGTGCAAAGTTGGGGCATTGAGGAGTCAGGATACATGGTTTGGCTCCTAGTCCATCGGCATGAGACCCGACTCCTGCAGGGCCAGTTCCAAGGAATGGAGTATAAGGCAGAGGCTTGGAACTGGTTGGCTCATGAACTCACCAGTGCCACTGGCATCCCAAGGACTGGTGAGCAGGTCTGTCACCACCATGCAGACCTGAAGAGATGCAAGCAGGACCTTCTGAACCAGTGGATCCAGGAGGCCCATCAGATGCATGATGCCCCACTACTAAGTAGGTAGCCATGAAATGCAGTATGTAAGACAAGCTAATATAGTCTAAATAATGGATAGATATGTTTCAATATCCCTTCATTTACTCCACAGTTGCAGGTGTTCATGCTCTGAATCAGCAAGACTATGCAGATAGGCTGCTAAGGCTGCACCACCAGGCAGGTTAGTAGATATTCAACATGTATTGTTATACAAAATATGTGAGAGAGCATGACAAAAGTGTTGCAATAGAGTGTAGTAACCCATTAATAAAGGTAAAAGAAGTGTGGAATACTATCTCTGCATGTACTGTCAGATAATATAAGTGAGCAATCCTAAAAAAGTGTGTTGTAACCTATCAACAAATGCGTAATATGTCCTGAATAGTTCTGCTGCATGCACTGTAATATCAAATAAAGGAGACAGCCTGTGGAAAAGAGTGTTCAATGTAATTAATAAAGGTATAATACTCGGAGTGTGTCTGTGTCAGTTACCCAGAAATGTACCCTTACATCCAAAGAATAGTACTGTTGTCTAAAATGTTGTCAACCCAGAGTTCTGCAGTACCATATAAAGTGGATGAAGGAAGTGCCAGTAGCTGTGAAGCATATAACATTAATTCCCTGAATAAATACTCTGCATGTACTGTAATAAAACAAAAGTCAGAGAGCCAGGAATAGAGTGTAGTAGGTAAAACAGGTCTGGAATATTATCTCTGCATGTACTGTCATATAAAATAAGTGAGTGAGCCTGGAAAAGAGTGTTGGAACCTATCAATAAAGGTATAAAATGTCCTGAATATGTCCTCTGTATGCACTGTAATATAAAATTAAGGGTAGAGCCTGTAGAAAAGAGTGTTAAATGTGAAGAATAAAGGTCTAATACTTGGATTGTGTCTGTGCCAGTTACTAAGAAAAGTTGTTGTACACTGCAGTCAATAAATTGAACTGTTGTAATAAGGGCTGTCAACCCACAGTCCTGCAGTCACATATAAAGTGGATGAAGGAAGTGCCAGTAGCTGTGAAGCATAAAATAGTCCTCAACAGTTGTTAAATTGCTGTCATGCATAGGTAAACTGGCACACAAGTAGCTTGTCAAGGTGTTCACCAGAAATGTGTCTGTGCTACATGAAATGCACGGTGCTGTAGAAAATTAAGTGTAAATGTCATGGGAATATATCCAGATGTGCAGATACATCAATATACAAATACAATACAAGTATGTAGCAGTAACATCTGCAGCCTGGACAGTCACATATACAGATATATATTCCAGGTATATAATGAACTAGCCAAACCCAATACACAATCAAATGCATATTATCTACTGTAATAATACATGTAGGGGATATACACTTGTAGTCAATAGGAATGTAGTGTAGAGTAAAGGTACTAATAATATGTTAATTAATGTTTTTTTTCACCCCCTACTCCATGTGCATGAACATTGCAATTCCACACTTCAATGGGTATGTGTATTCTCATAACATTTGTTGGGACATATGTCCTATTGTTCAATTAACTTATTTCTTACTTTAATGCATGTGCCCTGTTCATACACCACAATCTTGGTGACCTGTTGCCACCAATCATCCCTGCATGCTGTTGTAATGTCCACTGTTGCTCAATATATGCATGTTTTATGCTTGCTGTTCAACTGTTGTAACCCTGGTGCGTTTGGTTAATGGGAATATTACTGCATGCTGTTACAACTAATCTGGAATGCTGTTGTCTATGCTGTAATTAAACACACCTAATCACAGAACGTATGGGAAGGCCGGTCCCAGTGGACCCACCTGTCCATCCTCAGCTGGCAATTGCACCTGGCACCAGCATGTCTGGTGCCCAGCCCAGGCCACCCTCCTCCATTGGTACTGTGCCACCTTCGGGTGGAAGTGCTGCAGGGGATGGGGCTCACCCCCCCCTGCAAGCGTGGGTGGAGAAGGGCCACCTGTCACCCTCCGAAGGGTCCGGGTTGTCGTGCGTAGGGAGATCCAGCGTTTAGTCGCTGAACCCCTATGCCAGCTCGAGGCGAGAGTGGCGTGACTCACCGGTGAGCCTGCCCCTCCTACGCAGCCCCCAGCATAGCGACCCTGGGGTCTGTGAAGGTTCAGTGGAGACTGCCCATGGGTGGGGATCTCAGTCCCACTGTTACCAATTGTGGGCTGATGGGCTTGCGAATTCCAAACATCCATCACCGTCAATTGTGTTCACCCACCCCATGTGTCAAACACCGCCCCTGTATGCGTCTTGTTTGTCTTGTCTGTTTACCACCCCAACCTACCACCCCACAAATACCTACACCTCCTACCTCACTTCCCACTCTCACCTGAAAAAAAAAAAGAAAAAAAAAAGGGCAATCTGTACCCACAAAAAAACTACGCTCCATACATAGCTGCCCATTTCGCACACATGTCTGCTGGACATGTAAACTGATAATTCTAATTGGCACTACAACATACTTTGTTGTCGCCACCCCTCTCCCAGGGGTGGAAGGAGTCAAAATCATGTCAAAATGCATTGCATATGCACAGCTGTTGCTGTTAGAGAAATGGGCAGCTATGGACCTTCCCTACACCCTTCCTGCACATTCCGAGCTTGTTTTCCTACTGTCTTTCCCTCTTTGTGCCCCCTTTTTCACCACTTTCCTATTTCCCCATTTTCTTTTCTTTAAAAGAAATTAGTGCAGGGGTTAGCGTGAGTAAGCACTTTTAAGCAGTGGTAAGCGGGATTAAGCGAGTGTGTGCATGTGTGCGCTTAGCTAAGCATAGCTAAGCATCGCGCAAACCCACTTACAACTGCTTAAAAGTGCCTTAGTCACTCTATGGCAGGGCCCTTTTCTGCTGAGCAGCAAAATAAAAAAACTCTGCCAGTCTGGAACCCCAGACCATTGACACAATAGACTGCATGAATTACCACTAAGCCACAGCAGATATACAAATAACCTAGTTCTGAAATAAATATATCATGCATTACAATGAGGGAATGTAAATGGAAATTAAGAATGGTATAACACAAACCCTTCTTTATTAGCAGTGGATGTGAAATTGCATGACATGACTGTGAAAAGGGAACCAGCCATCCTAGCAGGGAATAATGTTACAGTAGCACCTTACAAACACCACAAAGTATCAGATCAGGATAAACACTGGCCACAGGGATACAGTGCAATAACCACATTTGTATGGCAGTTAATTCTGTAAATGAGGAAAATGTACATACTCCCATGTATCCTGTGTTAGCATTCAGAGGGGTGTGTACATGTCCATACTGAGATGTGTGTACTGGAAGCAGCAACATGCAGGTATGAGTATAACATGCCCATAACTGGCTACAACCCTAGCAACAGACAAGAGACAAATACCAATCTTCAGACTGACACAACGGTGTCCAGAGCAAAAAAGAATGGGCCCCACCTTTGAAATCTGAAAGGGCTACACCTACCCAACCTAGCATTTTATAGCAGTGGGCTGCAATCACAGTGAGTAATGCAATCACCACACAGCAGGCTGCATGCAATTAGTGAATGGTGGGCAGCAATTGGTGCAGAGGCTGTCACATGCACAAGTGCAGATACCTAGAAAAGCAGGCTGTACCTGCAGTCCACACATGCAATTATTTCATTATATGTATCGTGAGACAGAGACTGAGAGAGAGAGAGAGAGAGAGACAGAAACAGAGACTGAATCTGAAGTAGAGGACAAAAACCCAAAGCAATCCAGCCAAAAAATAAAAGACGGAAGGTGGAATTGAGGGCAAATACCCAAAGCAAACCAGCACAAGAAAAAAAACAGATACAAAACCATAACACACGGAGCTGGTAAATACAAAGGTAAGGTATGTAACTGAAATGTATGTGTTGGCATGTTGTAGATGTACCCGAAGAGTACTCCACACACTGCAAATCATCCATGTGTGGCAGCAGTATGTATCTATCTGTATCTGCACATGTGCATAGGGCAAGGGACATAATGCAACTGTTAGTGAGGGGTGGACACCTATCTGTCAGTGAATGTTGATATGTGCATATATCCATGTAGGTTGTAGTGTGTGGCCTAGAAGACAGCATGCAGTGTGGTGGAGTGGCCTTAGGTCAACAGGAGACCTAGGCAAATGGGCCACACTGCACCCCCCACCACACTTCCTGGTGCCCCCATCCTTGTGTCCACATAAACAGTGGAAAAGCAACCCTGCTAGAGCGGCACCCTAGGTGGCCGCCCAGTAGGCCTATGCCTAAGACCAGCTATGGTAGTGTGGATATATGTCATGTGGTGGTTAAATGCTGTGGGGCAGAGTTCTCAGATCAGATGTGTTACAGACAGTGAGGGCTGCTAATGCTGCAAGGGCTAAGGACACCCACATGCATTCTGCACAACACTGTGCAATGTAATCACATACCTGTACATCCCACAACTGTCGCATATGTGAGATCCCCACCATGAAAGGTGGACTGTACATGTGCCTATATGTACATCCATGTGTACAGCAATGGATGTGTACATGTATGTGTATAGATAGGCATATACATAATATATAGATATATAAATATTATATATATATATATATATATATATATATATATATATATATATATATATATATACAGATATACATATACATATAGAGTGAGAGAGAGAGACACAGAGACACGGGGTCACATGTACCACAACAGGTCTGTGGTGAACAAGGCATCGACTGTAGACAAGTGTTGATACTGCAGTGACATTCAACCCTCCCAAAACAGTGTACCCATTAACTAACACATAGGCGGAGATCTACCTAACAGTGAAGGTGTGATAAGGGAACATGGGACACAGGTGGACAGTAGCCTCCACTGTGATGAAGACAGTGCCACACTACACCTGTAATCTGTCTGTGTGGTATGTGTCATGACAACAGGTGTATCATCTATGGAAGTATCGGGTAGGGTTCCCCTCTACTCATCACACTGCCCTGTGTGGAATGTACATCACATGACAACTGCACCAGGTGAACAGGCCACAGACAGACCTCACAAAGGCTAATACTGTCTGCAAACAGATGCCCTATGCAGACTGACTCACAAAAACACAACTACAATGTATTCCATACTGGCCACACAGATGCGACCTCTGCTGGACATACATAGCTATGTCACACCCATAGCTGGGTGACAACCATCATGACAACATATCACAACCCCTCGAGGTACACGGTCTAGGGCCCTAAACCTTGTCAGCTCACTAGACAGCACATGCTAAAGGGATAGGCATATGCCATACACCAGAATAGACCACATAGCAATAGCAAACAAGGCTCCTCCTTAGTAGTTGGTATAAATACCCCTGATGATTGTGTGGGAGATTGTTAATACACCCCAGGAAACACCTCTGTGGTTCAGGTTGGCAGGGGCAAGTGAAATCAATGTACATGTGTGTCAAAGGCCAGGGTAGCATATGTCTAGGCTGCCGTAGGCCATAGGGCCAATAGCATAACACCTACCTATGACACTATGCACTCACACATGTACATAAAGCAATAGCTGCTATGTGAGGTTGAATAAGTGTAACGCTTAATGTGTGCAAGGTGTGTAAATGCGTGATAGCATAGTGTGATATTGTATCTGACATGGTAGTGCCTAACCTAGCTGTGAGGACAGCAACTGATGTGTAATGTACTGTTAGGCAGACATAGTAGTACGGCATATGATGTGACGTAGTTCTCTGTTGATGAATGTGGTGTCTCATTGTAGGCTCAAGCAATACATGTATGCTTAGTGAGTGGTACTGCAGGTGAATACATCACCAATATGAACTGTAGTACTACCTGAAGCTGTAGGGCTAAACAGCACAGTATAGTGTGTGTTCACATTGCTTGAAAACACTGCCATGTGTGTTGCCTGTAGCCTGCACAGAGGACAGACTGCAGGCATAAGGGTGTGTATGTAGTGGTACAAAGCACCATGTGGTACACAGGTAATGCTCATCTGTGTTGGCATACAGTGGTGCGTTGTATGTTTGCCTGATGTGTGTGTGATTATGCCTGTACAATGGCTGCCAACGTATGTGCGTTACAGGGTTGAAGTGTGTATCCAGCAAAATCTATAGTCTGTTACAGCAGTATGCCACCTATAGTAACAACTGGACACATCTGTTAGGCAGGGCTATGGCAGCAATGACTAGGGTGTTTGATTGGTACTACTGTACCTGTACTTTACATCCATTGTAATGGATGACGTCTCTGTTTGTGCATTGGTGTGATATACACTCCTGTCTTGAGGTTGTGCAATGTGTCACATACAGTGTGCCGGGTACTGTTGTATAGTGGTGTGATATATAGAGTCTGCCAGGCAGTGTTAGTTAGTTGTGGCCTGAGAACCAACAAGTGTTAGTGAACGTGTGTAACCACTGACAGACAATTAGGATGGTATAAATGTCAGTAAAGTGATATATGTGGGTAAAGGTGTAAAGTGTGCCACATGACACTCCCACACAAATTGTTCATATCTTTTTCAGCCAGATGGCCCACCAACGAAATCCATCTTACACTGCAGAAGAGGAAGAGGTTATACTCAACAGCCTATTGCAGCAATACACCATGCTGTTCTCCAGAACCAGCCAGCACCAGCAGGAGCGGACTGCACTGTGACAGGAGCTTGTTAGTCGGGTAAATGACATAGGCATGCATAACCAGACATATGAGCAGGTACGCCATCACTGCAGTGATTTAATTAGACAAGTCCGGCAGCATGCATCTGATACCCAAAAACAGCAGCTTGCCACAGGTGGTGGGGTGGCCATACACCCCCCCCTTACCAGAGTGGAGGAGCCGCTCCTAAGTGTGGTGGCTCCTGTACAACAGCTACGGCAACCTCTGACATGTGTTGTAATGGAGGCCGGAGTCACCCAGCACATCCACCTGGAGCAAGCAGGTAATACACCCTATCTGTAGACTACAGTTAACTGTATTGTTAGATTATGTGTACGTGACATGTGTACTGTGTGTTTAGCAGTTCCACTGCCTACTGTTGTGCAATACGTATAGTTTATATAACATCCCTACACTTGTGACTGTTGACTGTTGTTGTACTGCAGTTCAGCATACCTACTGTAGCAATGCCACAGTTGTGGCCACTGATGAACCCTCTCATATTCTCGTAGGTCCCTCTGGTGTGATGGCAGGGCAGCCAATCCATGCTGGTGAGTGTGTTATACCTGCAATGTTGGTAATGAAATATGCATGTCATAGGTGAGGTGTAGGCCATGTACACGTAACACACCTACGCATAATGCATGCCGTGCATGTTTGCTGTGAGATGCTGCACAGTTTGGTAATGTCAGTAGCTTCCTCAATGACATGCAATACACAGAGCATGACACCGTACTGCACATTGGATAGGCATCATTGCAACACCTGTACACAACATAAGACATGTACCACATGCAGTACGCAAAGTCATGCTACATCAACTACCCAAACATAGACTGGGAGCATTACTCTAGCTCCAACACCCTAGCCCAAAGGTTCCTAGAATTTATAAACACAAATGCTATGGAACAACTTGTTACCACTCCCACAAGAGGGGAAAACATACTGGACCTGATCATCACCAACATGGGGACTCTATGCTCCAGACCAGAAGTGTATCCCTCATTGGTAAGATCAGACCATAAACTAATCTCACTGGATATTCACATCCAGACTCCACCCCCTGCCCTGAAAACCACAGTGAAAAACTTCTCTAATGCAAATTTCACACTCCTCAAAACCGAGGTGGAATCCTTCAAAGCCCCCGGGCCTGTGGAAAATACGGCCCAGACCGCAGAATCCTTTATAAATGCATTCTATGAACACCTTCAGGAATGCATGGATCATGCAATTCCAAATAAAACCAAGTCCCAATCCACCAAAGGCAGACGTCCTGTGTGGTGGACCCCAGCCATAAACAAACTATGCAATAGAAGGAGGAAGCTAATACATGATAGAGCAAAATCCCAAAAAGGGAAGGCATCTCTGATCAGTATTAGCAAAAAACTATGGGCACTCATAAAATCGTGTAAGGCCAGCTTTGAGAGAAAAATTGCACAGGACACTAAGGATAATCACAAGGCTTTCTTTAGTTATGTTAGGAACCTGGGTGGGAATTCCCAGATATGCTCAGAATTAGTCCAAAATGACAAAACATACATCGAACCCACAGACATTGCCAACATCCTAGCTGACAGGTTCAGCGCAAACTTCTCCCCCCCCACCAAAAGGGCAAATATCTATCCCAGCAGAGTGCTGCCCCCCTGACATCTCAGATGCTCAGGTAAGAGCTGCCCTCACCAAAGCAAAAAACACAACATCAATGGGACCAGACGGTGTCCCGGGCTGCAGCCTACACGAACTCCAAGAAGAGCTAAACCCAAACATAAAACTACTGTTCAATCTCAGCCTTACTACAGGATATGTACCCGAAGAGTGGCGTACAGCAACAGTGGTCCCTCTCCACAAAGGTGGTGCCTCAACAGATCCTGGAAACTATCGCCCCATAAGCCTGACTAGCTTGGTCTGCAAAGCTATGGAAAGGATCATCATGGACCTCATAAATAAAGATATTGGGGACCTACAGACACTGGATCCTACCCAGTTTGGCTTTGTTAAGGGCAGATCCTGCCTCTTAAACCTGGTTGATTTCTTTGAAACAGTCACTAAGGCCATTGATGAAGGGAAGGTGGTCCACACAGCCTACCTGGACCTTGCAAAAGCCTTTGATACAATACCCCACTTGGGCATTATAGATAAGCTCACCAGCTTAAATATAAACCCCTATGTCACTAGATGGGGTGCAAACTGGTTCAAGGACAGAACCCACATGGTTAGAATTGCTGGAGCCATGTCAGACTCCAAACCAGTTACAAGTGGTGTCCCACAAGGCTCAGTCCTGGGACCTCTCTTGTTCGGTATATATTTCTCAGCGGTACAGGCCAACATGGAAGGACTGTGGCTGACCAAGTTTGCAGATGACTGCAAACTGGGCGCCATAATCGACACTCCAGCCGACACAAGCATCCTCCAAAAGGGCCTCATAGAAACAGACAACTGGTGCCAGAGCCATGGCCTCAAGCTAAACGCCAAAAAGTGTAAAGTCATCCCCTTTGGCAAAAACAAAGTGCCCACAAATTACCACATAGGTGGTAATCCATTAAGTGCAGAAGAAGTAATTAGGGACCTGGGGACCCAAGTTGATAGCAATCTCTCATTTGACAACCACGTGGCCAAAGTGGTTAGAAAAACATTTTATATAGCCCACCTAATCATGAAGGGATTCACATCTAGATCAGGGGAGGTCATCGTGCCTCTTTACTCATCCCTAATCAGTCCCATAATTGAGTACAATGCCCCTTTTGGGTTGTACCTTACCAGACACCTGCAACAACTGGAAAGACCCCAAAAGTACCTCACCAAGAGGATCAAAGGGCTCAAACAGATGCCATATGCTGCCGGTTAAAGAAACTCCAGCTCTACTCAGTGGCATACCGCCTGCTCAGAGGCGATCTGTGCCTGACATAAAGCCATGTCCATCCGAATTAAGGGACATGCTGCACCTCAGAAAATCCAAATCCCATCGAGCTACACGCTCGAGAGACTTGAACCTCAGCACTGAAATAAATAGGACATGCTGGAGGGACAGATTCATAACCCAGAGGCTCCCTTCACTCTGGAATAAAATCCCAGTCCAGGTTAGGCAGAGTCCCTCATTGACTCTCTTCAAGAGGAATCTTGATGAGTGAATGGGAGATCGTAGGTTTACCCCGGGTATCACTTCTGTGTCACTGTTAGACAGATGCACAGTATACTAACCTCGAAAAAGGGCATAGCAAAATTATTTTAAAATGGGTGGAGAAAGCCAAACACACTCTGGCTAAGCTTATAAATGCTCTAGGGCAGATAGCCTAGTATGAACCTATGAACCTATGAACCTATATGGCATAACCATACACCCACTCTAAGGTCACACATCAGTATCACACATGTCACCCACACACACATGATATACCTCAGGGGTAGAGGCCTATCATGGGGCTGTGCAACAGTCTTCACCACATAACACAGTCATGTTAGGCAATGCTCCCTACTGAGCACCTCATACACCCATGTACAAAGTGGCTGTGTAATAGTGAACATATCCACGGCAATGCAGTTCAGGTACAGCATGCTAGGCGGTGGTCTGTCACACAGTGGTAGCCGTGAGTGACCACAAGAAGCATGATGATGATGATGCCACATGATACTACACCCCATCCAGTTACAGTGACCACAGTACTACACATAGCAGTCTTTGCTGTGCACCTCATTGTTCTGTGTGTGCAAACATATGCACCTAAATGCACCATGCATAGCATGTTGTGTGTGTGCTTACATATGCTAGTATACACATTTTGCACAACAGCCGCCATCTGTACAAAGTGCCACATATATGTCCTGGAATGCTATTGGGTGTATAGGTCACATGACACACATTGGGTATGTGTGGTGTTTAATGTTGCATTCGTGTAGCATGCCATGTCATGGCTGGCAACAACATATCTGCAATATGTCCCACATGCACCAAAAGTACTGTGCAATGTCCATGTCATGCATTGGGATCCCTTCACGTCTACATGCACCACTCATCCTATGTCTGTACATTGCATGCGTTTGCTACGCCTGTGCTCACTATTATGTGATATGGACACAGACACTGTCATCACACATGTCAATCTATGTGTCACACAGATGACACATGCAGCCATGGTATGTATACCACTGAGTGATGGTGCACATGACATTGCAGAGCAGGTAATACTTGCACAGCAGTGTAGTGTCCATGTACACATTGTGTTCCAGGGTGTAGCCAATCACTGCACAACTACACACATGCATCAAAGCCATGTATAATGTCATTAGAAAGGGCTGTCTACACTCGCACTGCATGGTGTTGAGCAACACATGGTCTGCCTGCTGACACGTGTGTGGTGACTGTTTCCCTTGGGATACTGTCACCCACCATCACCCACTAATGTGTATGTGTTGGATTGCTGGTGTGTGTGTGTGTGTGTGTGTGTGTGTGTGTGTGTGTGTGTGTGTGTGTGTGTGTGTGTGTGTGTGTATGTGCTGTGGTGAGCGGTGTATTCCTGTGCATGTGTGCATGTGTGCATGTGTTCATGTGTTCATGTGTTCCTGTCTGCATGTGTGCATGTGTGCATGTGTTCCTGTGTGCATGTGTGCATGTGTTCATGTGTTCCTGTGTGCATGTGTTCATGTGTTCATGTGTTCCTGTGTGCATGTGTGCATGTGTGCATGTGTGCTACATCATGTACAGATTGTAAAGTGCGTTTCCTGTCTTCCTTCCACAGGTGCTGTGTTCGGCGAGGCTGAGTGTAGCAGGGAACCTGATGTCACAGCCACTAATAGTGGAGATGATGAGACATGTATTGCGGCACAGGAAGGTCTGACAGAGTCCGTTGTTGGTTCACCAATCGACAGTACACAGCGGTCAACCCCATCTATGCGCACAATCATACTGCCAATACATCCCTCGTCACCAATGGCCGTAGCTGAGGGACAGAATACAGTTGGCATTGACCAGGAGAGTGTGGTACCTATGGCACATGCATCCCCTCACATCAGCCATAGCAGGGGTACAGGAATGGTACCACATAGGCGGATGTACAGGGGTTCTCGGGGGAGCACCACTGGTCATACTGCCCCTGGCAGATGTGCCACCGGAGGTATTTCAACCTCCAGTATGTTCCGGGCTGTAATGCAGGCACAGGCATGTATGGAATGTTACACCCGACAGGGACTAAGGGCGCAGAGGGCCCATTACACTGCTATCAATGACAGCATCCGTGACCTTGCCGGTGCCATCCGGAATTACACCGAGGTCATTGATAACCGTTGGAGGGAGACATTAGATGTCCTCAACAATGTGGTAGCCATGAGCCAGGACCGTGCGGGAAGGAAGAGAGGCCATTGCGGATGCATGCCAGCTACAGCATCATCTGGTATCCATTGCAGATGGACCACAGACCACAGCCACTCCCATAGTGGCAGTACCAGCCTCAGCAATGCTGGTGCTGGCCTGTCCATTGACCATCCTACTAGACCACGTGCACGTGGTGCTGGCCAGTCCCAGCAGGGACATGGCTCCAGTCATCATACCTCTGCCTCTGATGATAGCACCCAGTCAGGGTTGGTACCCGATACTGCCCGTAGCACCCCTGCTAGGCACAGGTCCGGTGTCTGTGGCCGGAGACAGTGATCTGTACGGCCTAGCAGGTACAGTCTGTGGCTGTCCCACAACTGCCCATATATGGCAGCCACATGGTGGAGTTATGTGCATGCAAACACACACACATTTACCATACAACTAGGGCTCACACATACACGCACACATTACATCAACATTGGCCCATGCAGTACTGTTGTCCCTCACACACACACACACACACACACACACACACACACACACACACACACACACACACACACACACACACACACACACAGACATGCCGATTGGATGGGTCAATGTCGGGCTCTGGCAAACCTACAACACACCCTGTGCATATGATGACACCTGTGCCACCTCCTGTCATCTGTCACATTGATGCAGGAATAGGCTAACATGGTTCTGATGCACAGGGTGACATACTAGCAGTGTAGCAAGAGTAGCAAGTTGCCAACAGGAAGGTGTACTGATATCCTTGTAGGTATATCTGAGTAGGCATTATGCATCACAGCTCTGATAGTCATTGTAGCATTGTTTACACCAGTGTTAGGTCTGAGTATGTATTGTCCTCCCATGTGCCACTTGGATGGAGTGTACTGTGTTGACAGCATGTGTTAGTGAGTGGACAGTACGTGTGTGATGTGTGCATTACAAATTAGCAGGTGTACATCTGTGAACATGGTGTGTGCACACTGTCTGCATGTGCGTGCATAGTGGACACATGTGATGTGCAGCATACCCTGTTCTACACATTGTTAACATGTCATGGTATCTTTTGATGGCCAGTATGCATTCTACTACAGATATGTACTAATATGGGTACACATGTGTGTATGACATAGGTTGGCAGAATGCTGTGGGTGATACCGTTGATATCTGTCAATGATCTGCAGTCTGGCAGTATACACCACCTCAACAGCATGACTACAACCAATCATTAGATGATGTCCTGACAAATGACTCACAGTTGTGGGGAACTCAGTAACAATTGTATCCTTCCAGTACTATGCTATGACAGTAACCAGTGGTATTGACCGCCACACGTTCCTGGGACCACACCTGTGTGGCATAAAGCCCTCTTCGGTACATGCAAACATACTAGGGATATGTCCATCCACATCTGGTAATGCATGCAGTGGCCTGCACTGCATTCCCCGGATGGGACGCATATCCTACACAAGGGTATCATACAGACAGATACCTGTTGTCCAATACATGCTGTATAGCAGTACGCCGTCTATGGCATGGTCATCCACATTTACTATACAGACTATCCCGACAGTACCACATAGGTGGTAGCCCTGAACACGTATGTTGTGTACCAATGTGTACAGACAGACACGTGTTATGTAATCTGTCCCTTGGTATCCACATATCCATAGGTATTGTGGGGTCCCTCGGTGTTTCACATAACACATTAGGGACCTGCATGCATATCCACAGGGCTGGTGCATACCTATCATGACTGTTCATTATTGCCAGTCGTTGTTGTTTATGAACATGTCTGACATATACCCCAGCAATTACCGTCACTCACAGTCTTCTACAGTACGTGTCATGGATGTGAGTGGCAGGGATGTCCTTGGCCATGGGTCACTACATTGGCCAGTCTTGACGCAGACATACATATGTGGCCTATGATCTGGGAAGCAGCGGCACAATCTTTCAAAGGTTACTCATGTATTCATGTGGTATGCAGGCTTCACACCTATGTACTGATTGTGGTCACATGTACACAAATCTATTTGACACACAAATACCCGATGTGTTCAATGCACATACTGTGTGAAACATTTGTCATACCATTGTAAAAGCAAAATCCACACTGCATTAGCCACCTGTGGCACACACACACTCAGCAATTGCAGGATTCAAACCCCTACCTAACTATGTTATGATACTAGTGAGATATGCATTAACACGACGCGCTATTTGCTTTACCAGGTGCATTCATTTCAAAAGCTCTATTTGTAGGATGCTGACATCATCACACCTGGCAAAGGGGGATTCACCACTACTACTGTATTTCCACAGTCTCCAAAAAGGCCACTCTTCTCACAGCCAATCTCACACACACACTCAGCAATTGCAGGATTTAAACTCCTATTTAACTATGCTATGACATTAGTGAGATACGCATTAACATGACGCGCTATTTGCTTTAGTGGGTGCATTCATTTCAAAAGCTCTAGTTGTAGGATGCTGACATCATCACTCTTGGCAAAGGGGGATTCACCACTACTACTGTATTTCCACAGTCTCCAAAAAGGCCACTTTTTCACGCACACATACACAGCAATTGCAGGATTCAAACACCTACCTAACTATGTTATGACACAAGTGAGATACGCATCAACACGACGTGCTATTTGCTTTATTGAGTGCATTCATTTCAAAAGCTCTGTTTGTAGGATGCTGACATTATCGCACTTGGCAAAGGGGGATTCACCACTACTACTGTATTTCCACAGTCTCCAAAAAGGCCACTCTTCTCACACACACATACATACACTCAGCAATGGCAGGATTCAAACCCCTACCTAATTATATTATGACATTAGTGAGATACGCATTAACACGACATGCTATTTGCTTTATTAGGTGCAAGCATTTCAAAAGCACTATTTGTAGGATGCTGACATTATCACACTTGGCAAAGGGGGATTCACCACTACTACTGTATTTCCACAGTCTCCAAAAACGCCACTCTTCTCACACACACACACACACTCAACAATTGCAGGATTCAAACCCCTACCTAATTATGTTATGAGACTAGTGAGATACACATTAACATGACGTGCTATTTGCTTTACTGGGTGCATTTATTTCAAAAGCTCTATTTGTAGGATGCTGACATTATCACACTTGGCAAAGGGGGATTCACCACTACTACTGTATTTCCACAGTCTCCAAAAAGGCCACTCTTTTCACACACACATACATACACTCAGCAATGGCAGGATTCAAACCCCTACCTAATTATATTATGACACTAGTGAGATACGCATTAACACGACATGCTATTTGCTTTATTGGGTGCATGCATTTCAAAAGCTCTATTTGTAGGATGCTGACATTATCACACTTGGCAAAGGGGGATTCACCACTACTACTGTATTTCCACAGTCTCCAAAAAAGCCACTCTTCTCACACACACACACACACACACACACACACACTCAACAATTGCAGGATTCAAACCCCTACCTAACTATGTTATGAGACTAGTGAGATACACATTAACATGACGTGCTATTTGCTTTACTGGGTGCATTTATTTCAAAAGCTCTATTTGTAGGATGCTGACATTATCACACTTGGCAAAGGGGGATTCACCACTACTACTGTATTTCCACAGTCTCCAAAAAGGCCACTCTTCACACACACACCCTCAGCAATTGCAGGATTCAAACCCCTACCTAACTATGTTATGACACTAGTGAGATACGCATTAACACGACACGCTATTTGCTTTATTGGGTGCATTCATTTCAAAAGCTCAATTTGTAGGATGCTGACATCATCACACTTGGCAAAGGGGGATTCACCACTACTACTGTATTTCCACAGTCTCCAAAAAGGCCACTATTCTCACACACACACACACACACACACACACACACACACACACACACACACACACACTCAGCAATTGTAGGATTCAAACCCCTACCTAACTAGGTTATAATACTAGTGAGATATGCATTAACACAACACGCTATATGCTTTATTGTGTGCTCTATTCACATGCTATGTTTGTAGGTTGCTGACATCAGACTGGACATGGTTATGTGTGTGCATGTAGTGTTAAGCAATCCCACCAATGAACCTTGTGGGTCAGCAGGTGTGAACATCTGGAACAGGAATGCACAATTCATACCTGGTGTGATCTATCTGTGGACATATTACCATTCCTTCATATGACAATACATATTCATGCAGGATTGTAGGTTTTGTGGATACCACATGTGTCTGTGATGTTGGTAAAGGGCTATTCAAGGTCTATGTGGGATCTGTGTTGCTCCTGTCAGTGATGTTTGTCCTGGGTGTCTGCCTTGCAAGATATCCAGCAGGTTTGGGGAACATGATGTGCTCATTAACATAACACAGATGTTTGTGTTGTGTGTTTATCGGTTTACAATATCTCTGTTCCTGACTGCAATCATGATGGACTCCATGGACTAGCATTTGGACTTCGTAGGCCTATAGGAATATAGTTCCCATGGTGTGTTGTGCACCAACACTTGTGGGGTGTGCCACATGTTGCTGGAACACATTCAACGGTGTAAGATCCTGTAGAGAGTGTGAGGCTCAACAGACTGTTCGGGAGCAGTGTCTGTTTGTCCTGTCGTTCACTTATGACACATATGGGGAAACATTGTTATCCATGTGATGGGATTCATTTGGCATTGTGGGGACCAGTTTACACATTCTACAGGTGATATCTCCTGGTATGATGTTAGGGCCTTTTGTCACTGGGAGGTGGGTATGTATGTATGGGCCTGTCTGACAGGATGTTGACATTGTCAGTCAGGTACAGTTGACCCTGACTCAGGACATATATGACAGTACATCGATATTTATCACCTAGCTAAAGGAGGTGTAATGTTTCTGTCTGTAATCCTTTGCAGAATATCTTTCCAGAGCAACAACAAACCTGAACACTAAAACCCTGTTATACTCTTTTACACACTTGACACACTACTGATCCTTTGTGATCAGTCGACAGTGTATGTCATCATCATATCCTGGCATGTCCACAGGTCGGTTTTGTGTGTACTCTCCAGTCCAGCTGGTGCATATTGGAAGTCTGACGTATTGTTACAACTGCCTTATGTACACAAGTAACACTGTCATCCTACCAACAAAGTCAGATATCTGTGGGAGGTGCAACTGTATAGACGGACAGGAGGCTGAGCTCTCCCAGGCCATGACTGGCACAGTCTGTCAGGTGGTGAAGGTAACCACACACACCACAAATACAGTCACACATGCACCTATGACAACAGCAAACCGTATACATTGACACATGATGAATACTTGGAGCATCTAATTGTACTCTGCCTAAGCAGCTGAGACATCCAAAGCAGACACACAAACTACTGCTAACACACATCCATACACACATATCATCACATAGTTCACAAAGTCATTGTGCCACACCATCACTGCCCTTAGGCCTACACAACACACCTCATACAACTGTATTAGGTGAGTGTAATTGTTGGTCACAATGACATCCCACTCACCAGGCTGAACAAGGTGAAGGTCACTTTGTGCTGTGTGTCAGGTGCCAGGATATGCCACATGACACATGCACTGTTGTCAGTCCACTGCAAGTACAAATATGGCTCCATCATTGAGCATTCCGGTGTGTAGACACTCAGACATTCCTCCCTGGACTACATGACAGGAGACATAGAGGGGCTCTCTGATCATGTAGGCTAGGACAGTATGACCCTGAACTTGTGTAGCATCTTACCCTCACCAAGTACTATGTCACAGTATGCAGATGACTTGATCATTTTTAACAGTTGCCTAACATATTGTTGTCATTCACAGGGGATCCAGTGTCTGTCAGCCTGGGATTACATGCTCAACATGCCATGTACATTCGCTATGGACGCCATGCAGCTGTCACCCCTAGTCTTTCACAGACTGCCTTAGGCTCTTGACACACACATAGTGGCTGTTTGGAGCAAGGGTCAGATGACATAACCACAGCCATAGACATTACAGGGTACAGGAAACGGAGAGTGATGGTGCTCAACAACTGATGTCTAACCCTCAGAATGCATGCACTCAGGACTCACATCAGTATGGCATCTGTCGATATATGTGCAGTAACAAACACCTGGTTCAGGCTCACAAAAGCACAGCAGCACTAACATGTTTTAAGTCATACCATGTTTTTCAGACACAGGACTCGGTCTGGACAACAACAATAGGGGGGATTCCATATACATCATTCATACACACACCTCCAGGTTGGTTGCAGTACACAAAGCATTGGGGAACATACATGTGCAACTGAGAGTGTTCATAACTGCATTTCGGTTTGTAGACTGTTACAGACCACACTCCCAAACATGGGCACAACAGGCGTTATTCCTGGGAACACTGGGGAATGTGAAGGTCTCACCAAACACCATTATATTGTGTGACTTCAAATACACAAACATTGACTGGGTATACTACTCAAGCAGTGACACCCTCGCACAACAGTTGCTAAGATTGTTACACTCAACTGCTAGGGTAGACTGGGTCCACACACCCACAGGGGGTTATACATGTGGTACCTGATCATCACACACATGGGGACTCTATGTTACACAACAGAGGTATACCTGTAATTGTTGAGGTCGGAACATACATTCATCTCACTAGACATACATATCCTATACACACACACATCCTATGTGATCTCAGTGACATACTTCTCATGAGCAAACATCACACTTGTACAAACTGAGGTGGTATCCCTCAATGACCCTGGGACAGTGTTCATCATGGCTCAGACAATTACATACTTTACAAGCACATTCTATGGACAACTACTGGAATTCATGGATCATGCTATACCAGATATCTACAGGACTCACTCCTCCAAAGGCAGGGGACCTGTCTACTGGACCACGACCATTACTGAGCTGTACATGGACAGGGGGAGGCTACTACATTTTGGAGCACAATCACAATCTGGAAGGCATCTCTGATCAGTACTATGGTACAGCTATGATCAGTTGTTGATTCATCTAAGGCCCACTTCTACCGGACACTTGCAACAGACACTGTGGACAATCACAAGGCCTTATTTAGTTATGTCAGGGACCTGTGTGGGATCTCACAGATATGCTGTGAGTTACTACATAATTACAAATGATACCATGAACACATTGACATTTCGAACATCCTGGACAACAGGTTCAGTGGGAATGTTCCCCCCCCCCTGCAGTGCACATGTCCATCACAACATGGTGTGGCCTCCCTGACATCACAGATGGACATGTGTGTGCTGCCCTCTCCATAGCAGACAAAACAGCATCAGTGGGACCAGATAGTGTCCCAGACTGTGGCATACACAAGATTCATGGCAAACTTCACACTCACATTATGTCACTGTTCAATATCACAGTTACTACAGGACGTGTACTCATGGAACAGCATACAGCTATGGTGTACCCGCTACACAGTGCTGATGCCACAAGAGACCCTGGACATTATCACAATATATACCTAACTATCCTGTCTGCTATGCTATGGAGTGTATCATCATGGAACACATACACATACACATTGTGAACCTACAGACACTGGATCCTACACAATTTGGTGCTGTTGTGGGCATATCTTGCCTCTTGCAGATGTTTGATGTCTTTAAACAGGTAACAGGTCCATAGGAGTACACAGGGTTGTCCACACAGCCTACCTGGAGCTCGCACACCACTTCTACACAATACCCCACTTGGCCTTTACACATTAGATCACCGGATTCAATATCTACACATATGTCACATTCTGGACTACTAACTGGATCATGGATAGCATACTCATGGTCAGTATTGCAGGTGTCATGACTGACTATACACCAGTTACACGTGGCATCCTACAGGGCTCAGTCCTGGGACCTCTCTTGTTCTGTATATATTTCTGGTACATACTGGCTAACACAGGGGGAATATGGATGACCATGTTTGCAGATGGCTGCAAACTGTGTGCCATATTCGACTCCACAGCTGGCACAGGCATCCTCAGAAAGGGTCTCACAGAGATAGCTGACTGGTGCCAGAGCCATGGCCTACAGCTACCTTACTTTAGATACATAGTCATCACCTTTGGCAGTAACATCGTGCACACACATTACCACATAGGTGATGTTACATCACGTACAGTGTGTGTGGTTTGTGATTTGTGGACATGAATACTTAGTACTCTTGCCTTTGACATTCACGTTGCCAATGTTGTTGGACACACCTTCTACTTAGGCTACCTTATCCCATACAGTTTTACATTCAGATCAGGTGGGGTTATTGTGACCCTGTAGTTATCTGGCACATGCTTGGATACAATGGCCCATTTCAGATGTACCTTACACAACACCTGCAGTGACTGGAATGTGCACTGATTTACATACCAAGTGGATCTAGGGACTCACACAGATGGTATGCACAGTTTGGCTATGGTGAGCCCAGCTCTCCTCAGTTGCTTACTGCCTACTTGGATGCAGTCTGTGCCTTTTCTTTGATGCCATGTCCATCACAGCATTGATGGACAGGCTCCACGTGAGGATATCAAAGTCTCTTACAGCTACATGTTCCAGGGACAGGTACATGAGCAAAGATGTTAATAGGACATGCTGGAGGGGCATATTACCATCCCAGAGGCTCCACTCACTCAGGAATGTGATCACATTCCCACATATGCACAGACCCACGCTGAACACCTACAGGTGACATCTTCACAGGTGGACGGGTGTTCGTATGTTTAGCCCTGGGATATGTTATGGGTCCTTGCTAGACAGAGGCAGAATGACATGAACATATGTATGATATCTTGTGTGACCTACTATTGGCAGGCACAGTCTACTGATCTAGCATGATTGCAGACTACAAAAACACTGTGGCTAGGCTTCTACATACCCTAGGGCAGATAGCCTAGTGTCAACCTCAGAACCTATGCTAATGTTCAGGATGCACATTGTTCAGTGATGGTACTGGTTGCAGGTTTTGTTTCTTCTTTGCTTTACCACTTCCTATGAACAACCTAGGTTTCTGCATTACATATTTGATTGTGACAGTATTTCACTATTTTATATTGTGTCCGTTGTCATATCACTGTGTGCACATAGTGGATTGGTGAATAGTGCAAGGTTCCTTGGTTGACACTTGCAACTGTGGGATATGTGTGGCCCACTGCTGTACTCAGACTTTACCTAAGGGTGTGAGCATGCCCAGTTCAGACTTTCAGTGTTTTGTTGCCTGACATTTGTCTCATAGTTTCAAGTGTGTGAGCATGCCCAGTGTGACCTTGCAGTATGTTGCTGTCTGAGGTCCACTACATTTGTCGCTGTGTGTGAACATTACCGATATTCACATTTATGCTATTTGTGTGTTGAATATCAGTTTCTATTATTACTGCAGGCCTCACCTTTGTGTCTTGACTCGATAGGGATTATGCTATGCATGCAGGGTTTCCATTAGATACTTAGCATTGACATATCAACATTTTCTCATGCAAGCTGACCATCGACATACTGTCATGGTTTAGTGGTTCTGTTCTCTGACTATAATGCACTGTGTCCTGTGTTCGAGGACTGTCACTGCTTCATATTTTCATACATGGCAGAACAGACTGCTTCAAGGTAAGTGAAGCAAATATGTACCTATTAACCTGCTTTTGATGAACTATACACACATTTGAACAGACTTGCAAAACATTGCTCAATGTTGCCCAACATTGCTGGACAGTGCACAATATTGCTGAGCGTTGCCTGTTGTTGTGCTACTTAGTGTGTGCAATTTTGTTCACATATACTAAATAGTGGTGAGAGCTGTTTAGCAGTGCTTTATATTGTTTAACACATAGCAATCATGCCTCTGGTGGTGCTGAAGGGCTGCCTATGTTGGATGCACATTTCACTCTACCTATAAATGTTTGTTAACAGGTAGTGTCAAGTTAGGCATCACTTTTACTATATGTGCGAGTCAGAGGGAGGTATCATTTCCAGGGTTCCTACTGAGCCAGTGTATATGCTATGCATTGCCTCTTTGCCAAGGCCAGGGCATACTGGGCATGCCTCCTTCTGCCTACTGGGATAGGCTCAGGTTGTTCCTCCTCCGAGTCATGCTCTGCCTGTGATGGCCTTGGCAATGGTGGGGGGCTGTTGTGCCCGGCCCTATGCTGTTCCTGCTGCAGCTGTTTTCGCAGGATCATATTGTGTAGCATAGCACATACCATGACTATTTGGGTACATGTAGTTGGTGAGTACTGCAAGGCTCCACCAGATGTGTCCAGGCACCGGAACCATGACTTGAGCAGCCCAAACACATGCTTGATTACATTTCATGTTTGTGCGTGTGCCTCATTATGGCGTTCCTGTTCAGGCATGTGTGCATTTCTGATGGGTGTCATCAGCCACGGCTCGAGTGCATATCCAGCATCCCCCACTAGGTGACCATGGGGGAATGTCCCCATTGGCAAATGTCTGGTACAGCTGTATCAGATGACAGATATGGGAGTCATGGTAGCTTCCAGGGCAGCCAGCACACACATTCATTATTATGCCCTGGGCATCACACACGACCTGGCAGTTGATGGAGGGGTAACCCTTGTGGTTATAGTAGACCCTACCCCACTCACCGGCTGGTGCTTTGATGCGAATGTGCGTGCAGTCTATTGCACCCACTACCTCAGGGTATTCCGCTATTTGCTGGAAGAGACGCATATTGCTGGCCAATACCTCACGGGAATTGGGGAAATATACATGATCACCGACATGTGCTGCCATGGCATTCAGGAACTGGTGCAGTACCCTAGATGCTGATGCCTGTGAAATCCCCATCATATCACCAGTTGGTCTCTGGAAGGTACCTGTTGCTAATATTCTTAGGACAACACATACCTTGGTTTCCACTGGGATGGGTTCCCCTCTGTTGGTTCTGTGTGTGAGGCGTGGCCTGCACAGCTCAACAATTTGCTGCATGAGGTCTCTGTCGTCTCTATAGCGCTCCACTATGTCCAGCTCATGTAGCCCCTGGTAGGTTACCCTAGGCCTGTACACTCTTCTCCGTCTCCTCACTGTGGGTTGCTCAGCAGCATTAGCATTGTCACCACCCTCAGCATGTTGCATATGTCACCTTATGACAGCAATGGCAGCCCCTAACATTTCTTTGTCTCAGTAAAGCTTTTTCAGTTTTCACTTCTATTAGCTTACTGCAGTGTTGCAGTGTGTCTGAGAAAACATAGTGGAATGTTTTTTGCTGAGTTTTAAGTGCTGGGCTGGGCTGGGCTAGTGTAATGCCTGTGTAATTGGCTGATTCCGATTGTTTACACCTGCTAGCTCTGCTAGTACTCCTTGCTTTACTTCCTACTATTTGTTGTGCTTCCTTTTCTCTTTCTGTTTCCTCAGGGGGCAGTGCCGCGCAAACAAGCGCAAACACACGCACACAAGCTCACACGCGCGCACACATGCTTACACGGACTAAAACTTGCTTATTCCTGTTAAAACGCGTGCACACCATCGCAAACATGCTTACAACTCTTTACACAGCCTTACATATGCTTACTCATGCCTACACACGTGCACACACGCTTACACGCGTGCACACTGTCTTACTCAGGGTTTACTGGCGTGCACACACGTGCATGCACGCTCAACAAGAAACTTTGGTGTTATCCACTGCATACACCTTCGGTTTCTTGACTTTACCTGGCCTACCTTTTGACACACCTCTTTCACTATTATGTAAATGTAAGCTGCCACATGTCACTCTGCTCCAATGAGATACACTCCTTTCATACATACCCCCCTGGTGATGTCACCTATCTTCTACTCTGTTACTCCCCTTATCCTACTCCTACACTCCACTGACTGTGCTCATTTGCTATGTGAACATGCGATTCACTATCATAACTCTCATTTGCATAGGACTGCCTACTAATGCTTAGTTACATCTCTTAGACTGAGCCTCCCCCCTTAGCAACCTCTACTCGGTGGCCCTGTTGTCTTCAGCCTGCCATTCACTTGCATTGTAAATTCATTTTAGCTATGAAATCCACATTTGTGGATCTTAAGTATTGATTTTCTGCTTTTTAGGGCTCAGAGTGTTTGCACGGTGCTGCGCTATGGTTAAACCCCGGAGATCGGGATTAAAAAAAAAAGTTTATTTTTAATTTTTTGCATCACTTCCCATTGGCAATGGATGTTTTTTTGTCCATTGGCATGCTTCCTCCTGTGAATGCATGCTTTTTTTACTGCTGACACGGCTCCGTTTTGCTATTTGCAGAACCGTACCCAGTTATCAACTGAGTACATTTCTGCAGATAACACTGCTCCTACTCGGACAGGTTTGGGTTTCCTGGATCGCAAATTTACATCATTTGCATGGCTTTCACCTGCAATTGAGGTAAATTGCATATCCAAGCCCTGTCCGTGTAAGAGTACTTTAAGGATCTCAGTTGCATGCCCCTGACAGCTGTTCCTGGATCGCTCGGCAGACATGTTGGCGTGCTGGAGTCTTACTCTACTCTTAGCCTTCGTGAATCCGGCCCAATAACCACAGCACAAGCTATGCTGCCCCATGGTCTGTTTGCTTCCTTTGATGTAATAACAATCAGTATGTGATTATAGAATAAAACTGTTGTGGCACAGGGAGTCCTGCAGTTTTGCCAGACAACTACTCAGCAACCTGTTTTGTAAGAATCGGAATAAATGGCTTTTTGCCTATTTTTTGTTGAAAGGTATGTAATGTAGTTACTAGAATGGTGTATATTTTCCCTTCTTGTGGCTCTATGCTATTTTAGTCCCTACTTATGTGAATATAATGTTTATACAATTATCAGACTGACTTGGAAACTATTTAGCCTAATGGAAACTGCTTTTTAAAGCAAAGTCGAATTTTATTTGGGCAAAAGTATTTTTGCTAGTGTGAGAAAATTAAGTTAAGTTATACACCCGTGGTAATTTGCTTATTAAAAACAGCTGCCTAGTTGATTGCTTAGCCCTACTTATCAGATAACTATAACAGAATCTGATCCTCAGCAAAATATATTA
>NC_056730.1:386040794-386096119 GCF_019279795.1 Protopterus annectens | reverse complement strand
TCCAGGGGTTGGTATATAGTTGCACTAGGTTGGAGAGTGCAGGGCAGTTTTCAGGTTTGTGGATAATAGAGTGGGTAGTGGTGAGCTGATTGAGCAATAACAGATTGGGAAATTCAAGACAGTGTAATTTTTGAAGAGCAAGGCAATGATGGGTCCTGTTGGGTATATTAGCAGCAAATTTTGCTGTTTTGTTGTAGCAGGAATCAAGTGGATGTAAATCAGACTTGTGCAGATTACTGAAAAGTTGAGAACAGTAGAGAAGAGTAGATAGGAGGTGGGATATGGCTGTGGTTAGTTTATAGGTTCATAAGTTCATAGGTAGGTACTAGGCTATCAGCCCAAGGGCCTACGTAAGCCTAGCCAGCAAGGTTCCATGGCTTACGCCACCCAAGAAAGTTATTTCTTGTGCCACTGTTGAGCAGAGACACAGAAGTGATCCCCGGGGTGTATTTCCTATTTCCCATCCACTCATCAAGATTCTTCTTGAAGAGTGCTAATGAAGAACTTTGCTTGACATAGATGGGTAGCTTGTTCCAGGGTATAGGAAGTCTCTGGGACAGGAATCTATCCCTCCAGCATGTCCTGTTTATTGTGGTGACAAGGTTTAAGTCCCTAGAGCATGTAGCTTGGAGCTAGAGCCTAGAGCTGGCATTTTGAGTAAGTTAAGGTTTGGCCTATATAGATAATTAATATTACATTATGAAACATAAATTATTAACAGGTTTATCAGCTGTATATGGACAAAGAGCTAGTAATCTTAACCTATTATTATGAATTCTGCAATTAACAAGAATTGCCCTCCCATGAGTAATTATTTCAAAAATGTCCCTATCAACAGCATTTCATAAAATACAAATTCCTGAATATCTATCCACTCTAGAAATCCAAATAACCATTTTACAGCAAATATATTCCATTTTCTTTATCTCTGAAAGATACCACTTATCAAGTAAAACAATGACATCACTTTTACATTCTTCACACCAACCTAAAAATAACCAGCATTCTATTATCATTTGTAATACTATTATCATTAAGGGATAAGAGAGGAAAATTTGTTCTTTTCTTATTTTTCCACCCTTGCTGACCTTTAATTTGTTCTTATTTCTGCATTTAACCTTTCCCTTATGGACCCATATTTTATTCCTTCTTCTTGGTCCACAGCACTCTCATCATTAGAAAATATTGAAGAAATATTGAAGAAATATTTTATCAGCAACATTTTCAGAATTTACAACATTCAAAGTCCCGTTGTTTTCAATCATAGGTTCTGCTTATGATTCAATTTCCTCTAATCTTTAGCTTACCTGCTGTGAAACAAAATCTGAAACTGCAGTCTTTTCAATATTCAAAATGACCTCATTAGAATCAAATCAGCATTGCCCCTATTTTCTTTGTCATGTACATTGAGGAATCCAGTCTGTAAAGACGTTCCACTTCCAAACACTTCCAAACATATATTACATTTCTACTTTACAGACTAAAGAAAAGTGTACATGAAAGTCTTTTTCTTCTAAACTATCATCACAGAATAACAGTTCTATTCTTTTTTTTTTTTCATATCTTTTACACCATAAATAAATGCTAATGGGTTCCACAGATGCCCGTTCTTTCTCTCTTTTTAACCAACTGCATACATTTTAACAACAAAGAAACTATTTCAAAAGTTACAGTAAAAAAGTTCTCTTTTCCCAAATGAATAATTGGCCTAATGTCTGTTGGTGAAAAAGCCAATAGATAAATGATCCTATCCCAATCAAAGCTATTGTCAATCTCTTTCCAACCTTTAGAAAAAACCTGTAACATTATTTTATTTTAGACACACTGATCCATTTCTTTAGTAATGGCTACAATTTCTCCATAGGTTTTCCTTTGATCATCCATCCACTGTTTAGCACTGTCTGACTTGAAAACAGGGACTAGACTTCCTTTCTGATAATAAACATCTGCATGTTCCTCTTCAGTGTCTATATGATTCATCATCTGCAACCAAGAAATGGCAGCACTAGCGTCTGTCTCAAAAATCACTTCTTGTATCATCCAGTCCATCTGCTGACAACATGGTAACTTCACAGCTCATATCAGTTATAGTTTTTCCCAAGTTGTAACTCAACCTGAAATTCTGAAAGCTTATTCCCTTCCGTCTCTATTGAAAGCTCAGTAACCTCCACCTCCTCCATCTTCCCATGAGAGCACCTAGCATATCACCTCTGTATAAAAACAGTAGGGGAAATCCCCCTAATGACTGCTGACAATTAAGTCTCCCCCAATGCCATGGCCAAATTTCTCCTAGTCTGTAGGAATACCACCTTGGGTCTCCCAGGAAACGAGTTACCTAGCGTAGTCTGACTAACCAAGATAACACAAACACATGAGCGAGCCCACACACACACACACACACACACACACACACACACACACACACACACACACACACACTGTGCATGTACATCTGCATATGCATTTGTTTGCACGTGTGCGATTGCCTTCATGATATAGTATGTTGTGTCTTTTTACCATTTTTAATTATCCTTTATAGAGAATATGTGCTCTGTTTTATAGGTCTACCATGAAAGTAACACTTGGAGCCCATTCAATAAAAATACAAGAGAAAACGCAACAGAAAATCAATGTGAAGAAATCTTATCTTCATCCCTTCTTTGACAACAAGACTCCAGCAAATGACATTATGTTGCTCGAGGTATCGTTTATTCTGTATGCTATTTTTTTATCTTATTTCACCAAAAAATAATGCCTATCAACAGAACTGTGATAACCTGAATAGAATTTCATGCTGGCTGAAACACTAAAAAGTATCTGCACACCTTTTTGCCATGAAAGTGCTATGTTAGAAAAGCTTAGAACCACAACAATAATCTTCAACCTTTTCTATTATTTTCACAGGCTCAGCAGTTATCCTTTTTTCTGTGTGCTTTACCTTGTGCTTCCTGACAATCAAGCCTGGTCCAATCAGAAAAGGTTACTTCATTCCCATATCAGAGTATTTCACTCTGAATCACTGTGAGAGCTGTCCAAAGGTGACAGTCATTCAGGCAAGCAAGAGTGTGATTTATGTCCTTGATGGCATCCCCTGGAATGATGTGTGATAGCTTAACCCTGCACATCAGGGGTGGATGTGTGAACCACATTGGTGGTCCTCAGTCCTCTGCCATGTCAGTGCATGCTTCTGCAAACCTACGTTGAAGACTATCGCCATTTTGTAAGCCTAGTGCCCAAATCCTAGGCCATGTATTTATATCACCTCCTTTAATCTGAAGGATTGTAGCAGTGCATGGTGAGCTCTAGCCTCCCCCCACCCAGATGGGTAAACCCATCCTCCCTTGCAAGTTCATTAGGCAACCAAGGTAGTGCTTGAACTTCGGTCACCTGGGATGTTGTCACAGCCTTATTTCTCTACGCCATTGGAGCTGGTTCCTTTAATGCTTCGACAATTGTGGATTGGATCACCATGCCAAAACTGACACTGCAGTGCAAACATCTTGGGACATTATGCCCCTGAAATTTCACACTTTAGATAAAACATTAAAATGAGATACCAACCACCTGAATGGCTGGTAGTTCAGATGGATGTTAATGAATTGAAAAAGCAAAGGTGATAAATAAAAGTCAAATCTACAAGGTGTACTAGCCAAATTTCCTCTAGTTAGTATAAACACATGAAACATTATAAGACTATAAAATTCACCTCTTCAACAAAATAAAACAAAATAAATAATTGACAAAGTAATGCTTATAATGCATTATTTCATTTTGTTACAATTCTTGTCTATGTCAAAAAAACGTAATTTCCCTCATTTCAAGTAAAGGTTCCTTTGCATTAGGCTTATCTTACAAAACAGCCTTCCAAATTAATGTTAAGTGATAATGCCATAGTATGAAACATTTAAAGCATTACAATGAAGCCAAGTTGCAGTCATTCCTTTGGGCGCATATAATTTAGGAACGTAAAAGGCAATCTTCAGTTACATTATGGAAGATTTAAAACAGGTTGTTTTCCTGCTTGCTAATCATGCAGAAGTCTACAAAGCTCTACCTTCCATGACAGGCTCTATAACCCTAATGAATAATTATTAGGGTGTCTACTGGGAAATGGAAATGAAGATTTTCTACCACTGTGTTATGTATATTGGTATGAAAAAGAAAAACATGACCATAGCCTAACATACCACTCAACTGTCTAGATTTTCACAGAATGTCCAGATTTTTGTCTCATATTTTTGATAAGTTCTCCATAAAATTTGTGGTTTTCTGGCAAATCATTAAGAAGTAAAGTCACTAAATATTGACAGGCATTTTAGTTTCAGACTTTAGAAAATGCACTCTAATATTTTATTCTAACAACTTTCTGAGTTTATGAGAACAATTTTTAAATTCTGCTCCTATTTTTGGGCCTTTTACCCCCAGTATTTCAGGCTTTATAGAGATTTCTTGTGCTGAGATGTTGAGGGGTATGTAACCCTAACCCCATGCATAGATTTGCAGGAAATAAGTACAGAAAGCACATGATTTTAACAGGAAAATGAAGGAATTTTATTATATTCACACATTAAGATATATCTATAATATATGAAAATATGAAGGATGGCATGTAAAATAATGTGATACAAAATTGTTACTAACAGAAGAATAGAGCTAATAATACTCATCCTGAAAGACACACAGCACTACCACTACAGAGATGTAGCTGGATGAGGGATGAACAAATAATTAAAAAACTAAGAAGCTAAGAAATGAAAAACATGGAAAATAATGCATATAACAGAACTGAGATAATCTGAATGCATGCATGCTTAAGACTATGAGGGATATGAAATCTTTGCAGCAGTGTTTTACACATTTAGAAGTTTGTAAAAATGCATCAGTGTACAAGTAGTAGGAAACAAGAGCTAACGCTACAGTTTTGCATGTCAATGGAAAGGTTTGGAGAATGCGAATGACTGCTTTTTCACTGAGAATAAATTCTGTTAATGGAGAAAGACAGACACCTTACAAAAGGTTATACAGTGGTGAATAGGAAGGGCTTCAGGCTTTTTATCTTACTCTCATACCAAATTGTCATACATCTAAGATGAACTTAACAGAAACTGTGCATATAAATGGAAGAATAGCATCAAACCCAGGACATGAAAGATTTGTTCCTTTGCTGTTAGATTTGACTGCTTGAGACTCATATCTCTCAACTGTACAGATTTTGTCAGAATGTCCAGATTTTTGCTTCATAATTTTGGTCAGTTTTTCATAAAATTGTAATTTTCTGGCAAATCACTGGCAACTCAATGAAGATTAAAATCAGAAAATAATGATAGACATTTGAGTTTCAGACTTCATACCCTTCAGAAAATTAATGCTAATGCAAAGCCTATTATTCTATTAACTTTCTAAGTTTGTAAGAGCAATATTTAAAACTTGCCCCTATTTTTGGTCATCTGAGTCACATCTAAGCTCACTCCCAATATCCCTTCAAAACACCAGCTAAAATCTTACTTTGCAGACAAATGGCTATGTCAGCATTATTTACCAGGATAGCTTATATCGATAGCACAGTAAATGCATCATAAACCAGTTAACTATATACCATGCATTCTTCTCTCATACTCCCAACTATTTTTCCTATCTCTAGTGTTGATAAGTCAAAGAAATATATTACTTTCAGCAACTTGATAGTACATTTTTTGGACTTTCTAAATTCTTATCCCTTTACTTAAATTGATATATCTACTCACAACTGCATCTATTTTAGTATCTATGCTGTATGTTAGTGCATATGTCTTCTCAAGTTGATTTTATTGTCTTAATCTGCATTACTGTAGGATCATACAATTGTATTAAAGTGTATATGTGGAGATTTTCTCCTCTGGCCTGCACTAAAATATGAGTTATATCACATAGTTGGGCCATGCCAGTAAACAAAGGCAATAAATACAAATTAAAAAACCCTCAATACTGTAAAGATAATGGCTACTTGAATTAGAATTTATAAAAAGGTTTAAGATTCAAGGATTTCAGGATAAAGCAGCTGAGATGCCAGATGTCTGAGAATGAAGTTATCAGCCACTGACATCTAGACATACACTAGGTTCATAGGTAGGTACTAGGCTATCGGCCCTGGGGCCTATACAAGCCCAGCCAAAAAGGTACCCTGGCTTTTGCCACCCAAGAAAATTATTTTCCTGTGCCACTGTCGAGCAGAGCCACAGAGGTGATCCCCGGGGTGAATTTCCTATTTCCCATCCAATCATCAACATTTTTCTTGAAGAGTGCTAATGAGGAGCTTTGTTTGATATAGATAGGTAGTTTATTCCAGAGTATGGGAAGTCTCTGGGACAGGAATCTATCCCTCCGGCATGTTCTGTTTATTGTGGTGACAAGGTTTAGGTCACTAGAGCATGTAGCTAGGAGGGATTGGGATTTCTTTAAGTGGAGCATGTCCAACAGCTCTGGGTTTGACATAGCTCTGTATGTTAGGCAGTGATCACCTTTGAGTAGGCGATATGCGACGGAGTAAAACTGGAGTTTTTTTAGACGGTCTGCATAGGGCATCTGTTTGAGGCTAGTAATCCTCTTTGTGAAGTATTTCTGCAGCCTTTCCAGTTGTTGTAGATGTCTTGTGAGGTACATACCAAAAGGGGCATTATACTCTATAATGGGTCTAATGAGTGATGAGTAGAGGGGAACAATGACCTCTTTTTATCTGGATGAGAAACCTTTTGTGATGAGGTGTGCCATGTGGAAGGATTTCCTGACTACTGTGGCGATGTGATTATCAAAGGAGAGACTACTGTCCACCTGTGTCCCAAGGTCTCTTATCACACTTTCTGTGTTAAGTATACTACCACCTATGTTGTAGTTCATGGGTACAGAGTTTTTACCAAAGGGGATGACAATGCACATTTTGGCATTGAGCTTGAGACCATGGCTTTGACACCAGGCATCTGTCTCAGTGAGGCCCTTTTGTAGGATGTCCATATCGTTAGGAGTTTCAATTATGGCTCCTAGTTTGCAGTCATCTGCGAACTTCATTAGCCAAAGACCTTCTGTGTTAGGCTGTACTTCAGAGAAGTAGATACCAAACAGAAGAGGATGCAGGACTGAACCCTGTGGTACTCCACTTGTCACAAGTCTGAAGTTGGATTTGGAGTCTGCTGCTTTCACAGTGTAGGTTTTGTCAGTGAGCCAGTTGGCAACCCATCTTGTGACATAGGGATTTATACCTAGTTTAGTGAGTTTATCTATAATTCCAGAGTGGGGGATGGTGTCGAAAGCCTTGGCAAGATCTAGATAGGCTGTGTGAACCACCTTACCCTTGTCTACGGCTTTGGTGACTGCTTCAAAGAAGTCTATCAGGTTTAGGAGACATGATCTGCCTTTTACAAACCTGAACTGGGTGGGGTCCAGAGTTTGGAGATTCCCAATGTCTTTGTTTATAAGTTCCATGATGATACGTTCCATGGCCTTGCAGACGAGGCTCGTCAGGCTAATGGGGTGGTAGTTCCTGGGGTCCGGGGTGGCTCCCCCCTTGTGCAGTGGGATAACTGTTGCTGTGCGCCATTCAACAGGCACAAAGCCTGAGGTAAGGCTATGATTGAACATGGTACTTAGGTGGGGTGCCAGTTCATTCTGTAGTTCATGTAGAACGCAGCCTGAGATGTTGTCTGGTCCCATGGATGCTGTGTTCTTGGCTTTGGAGAGTGGATCCATGCACTCATGTAAGTGCTTATAAAGTGTAATTGTGTAGGATTCAGTAGTCATAGCTATATTGTCCATCTGCATGGGTGTCATGAAGTTCACCACTTCTGTCTTAAGAAGCATGAAGTTGGCTTTGGAGAAATTTTTTACCATGGTTTCCTTAATGGGGGGTGTGGGCAGGATGTGGATATCCAGGGTAATTAGCTTATGGTCGGATCGGACCAATGAGGCGTTGACTTCAGGTGTGGAATTCCAGTCACTCATGTTGGTAATGACTAGATCTAGGATTTTGTTGCCCCTGGTGGGGGTGTGGATAAGTTGATCCAGGGCATTGGAGTTTATGAATTCCAGAAAGCGTTGAGCGAAGGAGTTGGTACATGAGTAGTTTTCCCAGTTAATGGTGGGGTAGTTGAAATCGCCCATTATTAGGGTGTTTGGTTGAACCCTAATATTTTCCAGTACATCAAGAAAAGAGGATTGGGAATCCTAGGGCATGGTGGGTGATCTGTAGCAAGCTACAATTTGGATTGCAGTTTTGCCCAGAGTTAGTTGCACTTGGATAACCTTGGCTAAATTATGCTGAGCAACTAGCCTGGAGGTTTGGATATCCTTAATGAATATGGACACACCTCCGCCTTTGGCTTTCCGGTCCAGGTTACATGGCTGAAAAGTGTGGTATGAGTTATAGTCTGGTAGTGCAGGGATGCTCTTTGGAGCCTTGAACCAGGTCTCAGTCACTGCACAGATATCGATGTTCTCCATTTTAAGGAGAGCCTCGAGTGAGTGCATTTTGAGATTTAGACTTCTAGCAATGAGTAGCATCACCCTCAGTTTTTGCTTGCCTTTTCCTGTTACAGTGGTGAATTTGCCATTTGAACCTTGCCTAAAAAAGGCACTATAGGGGCGGCAAGAACCTTAGCCAGTATCCGGAATCCTAGGGGTGACAGGTGCAGGCCATCTGTGGCAAAGCATCGTGGTCTGTCGACCATGTCATCCCAGGCAGACAGTTTGTTATATGCAGCATTGCCTAATCTATGTTTGCAGAATTTGGGATGTAATAGAAAGCATTCAGTTGGACTTATTAAGTAACAAAAGGATGCAATCAAACAATTAAATATGAATTATTGTGGTAGCATTGAATGTATTTTGTAACAGTTTAATTTGAACTAGCCAGTCTGCCAAAATAATAGTAGTAGCAATAACGTAACTGTTGTTAGATCTAGGTTGATATACCTAGATTATTGTGTTATCTGTACCATTTAAAAGGAGGTTGGTTATATCTCTTATGCCCAGTCAATGTAAAATGAACATTTGGGCTTGACTAGTTTCATCATTGAAGTAATCATGCAGTAAATATGATAGAAAAATAACAGATGAGGCAAAATTATGCATTTATTACTTCTGGGTATGCCTATGTGAAAACATTGTTTCTTAGAAGACGGCACTTCCAGAATTGGTGCTTTCTCAGGTCAATTATAATATAAAAAGAAGCAAAGGGTACCAGAAGATCCACTTCTTAAATATGAGCATCTCCAGCGCTATTGATCCTTTTCTTGTTTAGCCACATAAGTGTTCTCCTAAGTGTCTGCAGATTTCAAATACACAATAGAGATGATGTTTGTAGAATGGGCTATTAAGACAAAATATATCCAGCAGTTCCCCTGATATGCTTATTCACCTAGTATAGCAGTAACCACGCCCTAGATGAGGATAGGGAGATTGTGGATGCTGGATGTTACAAATAGCTTCTCTTACTACCCATTCTAAATTATATTTGATACCACATACAGAAAATATATTAAAGTGAAGGTGGGTGCACACTTGGATACATTGTAGAAATTCTGTATTTGTGACCTAGCTCTTAAGTGAGGAAACTTGTGAGATTTTCTAACTTTAAATACACTTCTGTTAGGTACTGGGCAGGTTTTTGAGCCAAATGGATTCCACAGGGATAGTGAAATGTCTAAATATATGAGATTTATTTAGGAAGACATACATTTTAATTGTAGAGATGCAGGAAGAAAAAGATAAAAGAATGTCTTAAAATAATACCTCTATTTTCTTCACTCCACAGGCACTCTTAACTTGCATCTTTATCATGGAACTTGATGAATAAACTGCACCATTAGAATACACTTCAGCCAGTTACAAGGCATAGCACTAAACAACCATGACCAAATGTAGTAATGCAGGATTAAACTAAATGCATTTCTACCAAACAGTTTCAGGTGATAGCTGATATGATAAGTACACAATGGCTAAGCTTTTTCATAACAGCAGAAATTCTGCATCATATTTCAAAACTGAGAAGATAATTTATTTTATGGGATTCTGCAATAAAACTATTCTAGTTGTTTAAACACATGCCTACTTTATCTGGTGTTTAAACTCTTAATGTCTTAAAGTTATGTTTCTAGAGCACCGAATGCTACAATAAAAGTATAAAAGTTGCATTCTTCTGCACAAACTCATTTTACATAGTTAACATTTATAAGTCTGAAGACGTTTCAGACTTAAAGGGAATAAAGACGACAATAAAGTAGTTGATATATATTTTTCTAAACTTCTGTAGATCAGTGATGTAAACCTCTTTTCTTAAGAGCGGGTCTTGAACAACTAACATTGAAACCTGAATTACTCAGTCCATTTAATCTATTATATTCATATTCCTTATTTTCAATGTCACTAATTGTATCTCACATTCTTATATTTGAATAGACATCTGTCTAAACCAAGAATTAAAAAAAATGTTGATCTCCATTTCAGATGCATGACTCCATTTAATTTAGTATTATGTTCATATTCCTTATTTTCAGTGTCACTAATTAAATCTCCCATTCTTATATTTGAATAGACATCTGTCTAAACCAAGAATTAAAAAAAAAATGTTGATCTCCATTTTAGATACATGTTGAGCATGAGCGTTATTCATACCACATTTCTTTATATCGTGTAGGTGTTCAGCTGGGAGTGCTACAAAACCATGAAAACCAAAATCGTCAGACTAAAATCTTGAAAGTTCAAAATATGAAAACTCAAAATATTGAATGTCATAATACTGAAAACACACAGGATACCAACATTTACAAGTACTTTCCAGCACAAGTATGTACAGAAACAAATAAAAGACAAACCCTATTACTCTTCTCCAAGTATAAGCAGGGGGGTAAGTGCCCCTGGTACCCACCATGTGTGTGTGTGGGGGGGGGGCTGTGCCCCCCACACCACCTGCTACATAACTATATCAGCTTTGAGATTGCACTTAGTGTAGTGAAGGGTAATATGTTTATGTATGTACTTGTGCTGGCATATTGTGAGTGTTGGTATCCTGTGTGTTTTCAGTATTATGAGATTCAGTATTTTGAGTGTTCAGTATTTTGAACTTTCAAGATTTTGATCTCAGGATTTTGGGCTTTCAGGATGTTGTAGCCCTCCTGTTCAGCTATATGTTCCTGTAATTTCTTATTTGCTTACCTATAAAAAGGCTGGTGATTGCAAAAATCTAGCATAATATATACATTCATGACATTACAGTCAGCATGTAAGCTAAAATGATATACTTTTTTGTTTATGGGATATCCTATATAATTACTAGTACATTACACTAATTACATTACAGTCAAGGAAATGTGCCTCTTCTCCCTTCCTTCCTGTGGTTTATTACTGTGTTTTCAATAACACAATTAGTGCTCGAGATTCAGTTTGTTTTTAAAAGCAAATTTATTATTACCAACTAATAATTTTATATCTGATAAAGTTTTAAGAATGCTCCAGTATCTCTTGCATATCTCACATTTATATATAAAATCACAAAGTGGTAATGACAGGTAATATATTACTATTATTAAGCACATTGGGTGTGCTAGGTACATCTAACTAACCAGGATTCATACTAGCTTCTCTCAAAGTAAAAAATATATGATCATTTCATACAGCTTATTTCACTGCTGTTCAAATTCATTATGGAAAACTGATAACTCTATTAGAAATATAGAATTAACTGTAGCAAGTCTAGACAATCTGCATTTCTGACACTTTAAAATATTTTTAAAAATAAATTGTTGATGCTTGCTCTCTCTGTAAGTATACTTTCTGTATAATTTTCTTTTTATACATCTTGGTTTCTAATAAATTACCTTTCAGTTTTGTAGAGACACATATCTGAGTAGCTAATCTCTTAGTGTGAGTGCTTTAAATCAAATTTCAAACAGGCGGTACTGTTTTCCAAGCTATATACAAATAGTTCAGTGTTAACATGACCAGATCCCTGTGTCAAAGAAAGGTCACCCACTAACTGAATATAGAATAAAACATAATATCTAAATGGATGTATTCCTAACAGATTGGAATATCCATTTGTAAATCATTAAGTTGATGTATAAATTTGTCAATGGCGTACCAATGGCCATACCAAATATCATAAGTAAACATCACCATTAAAGCAAAACACATTATGTTCTAAAACAATCTATAATAAAGTACATATTTTTATTTATTTATTTATTTACATTTGTTAACCAGGGAAGTATAACTGGACACAGGTCCTTTTTCAGCTGAGGCCCTGGGAGAAAAGCTCCCATGACTAAGCATAGAATACAAATACCTTAAGTTTTTACAGTAATAACAAATTACAGAATTGGATGGCTTGGAAAATAGAGCCAAAGATGTTGGGTGACACAATGAATAATACACAGTAGATAGTCATGGCAATACAAAAGTAAAAATCCATAGCTTTTGATCACTTTTCAAAATCCAAGGATTCAGAAGTTTTTTAAGAATGAGCCTTGGATGTTAAGTAAGCCAATAAACACGCAAATAAATGCACCTAGCCAACGGAGCTGCAACCCTGATAACCAGATCAAGTACACGATAAAAACCAAAAAATGCAGGGTTACGTAGCGGAAACAACCACAATATACAGCAAAAGTTCAAATAAAACCTTCCTCCACAGCAACTGTAGAAATAGCTCCGTAATGACAACAGCAAACACTGCGTAACAGATCTGATATATTTATTGCATGTACGTTAGCGCTTTCACCCAAAAGGCTTCTTCAGACGTTCAAACACATCTAAAAAGTAGTAGAATATATACTAACACAAACAATCTGATTGGATGGCATCACTACGTAAAAATTTTAAAATCAGCAAACATTCCTGTAATAACATATATTAAAGCTTATTTCCACAAGGAATGACCATGATGAATAACATAACTTAAAATCAATATACTGTGCATATATAATATAGCACTTAAAACAAGACAGTATATTATATACATATATAAAATTAATAAAGTTATACAAACTAACTAATGCAGGGAAAAAAACATACAAACACTCTACTAGGAAGTGAATCTCTTAAAGGGTACAAGTATGTATAAAAACGAACTAGTATAAAAAATTAAACCATAAATCTCAATAATACACATATATAGATGGAGAACTCTCATAATAAAATACCCGTAACAACTCACAAGAGCTGTAAACAAACATTAATATAAACAGTGCATGGTCCAGAGGTAATAAAAAGGTCATATAAGATTAAACCCAAAAAACGTAGTTAAGCCCAAAAAAATGTTAAAGGATGAGGTATATAGATAATAGAAACAGACAGCCAACATATGATGTGTATCATTATTATAACGTCATCAGATCACTTCCTTGGCCTAGGACACTTCCTTTTCCTCAAAATGGGTCTTATATTGACCCTATCATTGAGGCCAGGGGGCCGGTCTGCCTTACATCTAATTATCCACCTCATCTCACATTCTAGTGTATAATTGGGCATATCACCACCCCTATTGCTCTCAAACACCTCCTGTATCACAGAAAACAGAAAAATATGGTTAGGTCCAGATCTTTTAACATGCTTAGCCAGGGCATTAGTATCAGAACCAATTCTAATGTGATACAAATGCTCCCTTATTCTTTCTTTAAGCATCCTGTTCGTTTTACCAATATAATAAGAGGTACAGGCCTGACATCTAGCTAGGTATATAACATTCTTACTCAAGCATGTGGTCCCCGTATTAAAATTGTATACAAAATTGTTATGAGGATTAATGAAAGTCATACAGGTATCAATTGCCACACATTGATTACATTCTCCACAGGGTTTAGTGTTATAATCAAAATCCCTGGGTTTAACCCTTACATCAAGAATGTTTCTATAACATAGCATATTCTTAAGGTTGGGTTTATTCTTATATACGACCTTGGGTTCATTACCCACCAATTCACTCAAATCTTGGTCTAACTGCAGTACCTGCCAATGCTTATTCAAAAAACTTCTGAAGTGTATAGCGTCCTTAGTATAAAACATGGGAGCTCTTAACGCTTGTATAGTATCATTCCCAGTAGCATTATCTCCTTCTATACCTTCAGAGAAATAGGGGCTGGCAGTGGTGGATCTCAAGTTGTTCACATCCCTTATTGTTCTATCAAGTGCTGCACTAGTATATCCTCTCTCACTGAACATGTCCCTTAATTTTGTTAATTCCTCATGATAACCCTCATTACTCGGGTTCAATCTCGAGGCTTTCATTAACTGATCTCTCAGTACGTTGTCAAAGACATATCTAGGGTGCATACTCTGGCGATGGAGAAAAGTATTTTTATAGCACAACTTCCTATGTATACACGTATTCAACAACCCACTCTCCAACCTATAAATACAAACATCCAAAAAATTAATGGACTCTGGAGAGTAACACAACGTGAAATTCAAAAAGCTAGTGGAATTATTGATCTTATCAACAAAAGACAGAAGATGTTCAACGTTCCCATGCCAAATAAAGAAGAGGTCATCCACAAACCTCTTATAACAACCCACATTGTCTTTATATTCACTGGTATGAAAGAGGAATTCCTCCTCCCAGTGAGCCATCACTACATTGGCGTAGCTATTAGCACAGGGCGTGCCCATAGCTACGCCATCCCTCTGCATAAACACAGACTCACCAAACACAAAGACATTGTTCTGTAAGATAGTCTCCATAAAGAGGCATAGCATGTCTATCTTCTCATCTGAAAATGTAGAGTGAGCATGCAAAAAACATTGCATGTACCTGACCACTATCTCATTGGGGATCACAGTGAAAAGGCTCACCACATCGAGGGTGACCAACAAATATTCACTGGAATCAGTCATCTGTTGCAAATACATATACAATTCCACTAGAAATTGCTTACTGTCTTTAAGAATGTGAGGAACCATATTAATCAAAGGCCGTATAAAATGTTCTATATAAACTGACATTGGTTCCGTCAGCCAGCCCTGACCTGCAACTATCGGTCTCATAGGTGGTTTAACAAGAGACTTATGGACCTTGGGAAGGCCCTGTATCACAGGTAATCTGGGATTAATGACCTTCAGATAATCATATAGGTCTTTAGATATCAAACCAGATGCAATCAAATCATCAAGCATAAAATATACCTCAAAAACCATATCCGTAACTCTAGTCATATCAACCTGTTGATAAAACACATCCTCACCTAGCAGTTCCATCATCGTATCAAAATACATAGTAGTATCCAATACTACTATAGAGCCACCCTTATCGGCCGGTCTAATAGCTATATTATTATCAGCTATTAATGTATTCAGAGCATGTCTCTGTCTATAGCTCAAATTAGACTTATATCTGGGTCTACCACCTTCTTCATAATATGAATAAATCTCATTCTCAACTAGCTTAGAGAATACATCCAATAAGGGGTGTAACTGAGGTATATAAGAACTATTATTACGGAAGTCCCTGTTAGTACACAATTCATTCCCTTTACCAAAGTCTAACTTCAGTTGTACATTCCTGACGAATGTCTTTATATCGACAATAGAATCAACCAAGTCTGCTTTACTGGTAGGAACAAAACTAAGCCCTTTGCTAAGGACTTGTTCCTCATGTATAGTTAATGTCCTACTAGAAATATTAATTATCAGCGAGTTACTGTTCTTTCCCACATTTTCTTTAGGGTCGGGCCGTATGTTTCGTTGCCCGATCCCTTCCTCTTCTGACAGCCCCTGCTCATGGACCTGTTCCTCCCTGCACGTTGTTGTTGTGCTATAGGGAAAGGAGTATAAGTAGTATCCTTATTGGATGTATTCTCTAAGCTGGTTGAGAATGAGATTTATTCATATTATGAAGAAGGTGGTAGACCCAGATATAAGTCTAATTTGAGCTATAGACAGAGACATGCTCTGAATACATTAATAGCTGATAATAATATAGCTATTAGACCGGCCGATAAGGGTGGCTCTATAGTAGTATTGGATACTACTATGTATTTTGATACGATGATGGAACTGCTAGGTGAGGATGTGTTTTATCAACAGGTTGATATGACTAGAGTTACGGATATGGTTTTTGAGGTATATTTTATGCTTGATGATTTGATTGCATCTGGTTTGATATCTAAAGACCTATATGATTATCTGAAGGTCATTAATCCCAGATTACCTGTGATACAGGGCCTTCCCAAGGTCCATAAGCCTCTTGTTAAACCACCTATGAGACCGATAGTTGCAGGTCAGGGCTGGCTGACGGAACCAATGTCAGTTTATATAGAACATTTTATACGGCCTTTGATTAATATGGTTCCTCACATTCTTAAAGACAGTAAGCAATTTCTAGTGGAATTGTATATGTATTTGCAACAGATGACTGATTCCAGTGAATATTTGTTGGTCACCCTCGATGTGGTGAGCCTTTTCACTGTGATCCCCAATGAGATAGGGGTCAGGTACATGCAATGTTTTTTGCATGCTCACTATACATTTTCAGATGAGAAGATAGACATGCTATGCCTCTTTATGGAGACTATCTTACAGAACAATGTCTTTGTGTTTGGTGAGTCTGTGTTTATGCAGAGGGATGGCGTAGCTATGGGCACGCCCTGTGCTAATAGCTACGCCAATGTAGTGATGGCTCACTGGGAGGAGGAATTCCTCTTTCATACCAGTGAATATAAAGACAATGTGAGTTGTTATAAGAGGTTTGTGGATGACCTCTTCTTTATTTGGCATGGGAACGTTGAACATCTTCTGTCTTTTGTTGATAAGATCAATAATTCCACTAGCTTTTTGAATTTCACGTTGTGTTACTCTCCAGAGTCCATTAATTTTTTGGATGTTTGTATTTATAGGTTGGAGAGTGGGTTGTTGAATACGTGTATACATAGGAAGTTGTGCTATAAAAATACTTTTCTCCATCGCCAGAGTATGCACCCTAGATATGTCTTTGACAACGTACTGAGAGGTCAGTTAATGAGAGCCTCGAGATTGAACCCGAGTAATGAGGGTTATCATGAGGAATTAACAAAATTAAGGGACATGTTCAGTGAGAGAGGATATACTAGTGCAGCACTTGATAGAACAATAAGGGATGTGAACAACTTGAGATCCACCACTGCCAGCCCCTATTTCTCTGAAGGTATAGAAGGAGATAATGCTACTGGGAATGATACTATACAAGCGTTAAGAGCTCCCATGTTTTATACTAAGGACGCTATACACTTCAGAAGTTTTTTGAATAAGCATTGGCAGGTACTGCAGTTAGACCAAGATTTGAGTGAATTGGTGGGTAATGAACCCAAGGTCGTATATAAGAATAAACCCAACCTTAAGAATATGCTATGTTATAGAAACATTCTTGATGTAAGGGTTAAACCCAGGGATTTTGATTATAACACTAAACCCTGTGGAGAATGTAATCAATGTGTGGCAATTGATACCTGTATGACTTTCATTAATCCTCATAACAATTTTGTATACAATTTTAATATGGGGACCACATGCTTGAGTAAGAATGTCATATACCTAGCTAGATGTCAGGCCTGTACCTCTTATTATATTGGTAAAACGAACAGGATGCTTAAAGAAAGAATAAGGGAGCATTTGTATCACATTAGAATTGGTTCTGATACTAATGCCCTGGCTAAGCATGTTAAAAGATCTGGACCTAACCATATTTTTCTGTTTTCTGTGATACAGGAGGTGTTTGAGAGCAATAGGGGTGGTGATATGCCCAATTATACACTAGAATGTGAGATGAGGTGGATAATTAGATGTAAGGCAGACCGGCCCCCTGGCCTCAATGATAGGGTCAATATAAGACCCATTTTGAGGAAAAGGAAGTGTCCTAGGCCAAGGAAGTGATCTGATGACGTTATAATAATGATACACATCATATGTTGGCTGTCTGTTTCTATTATCTATATACCTCATCCTTTAACATTTTTTTGGGCTTAACTACGTTTTTTGGGTTTAATCTTATATGACCTTTTTATTACCTCTGGACCATGCACTGTTTATATTAATGTTTGTTTACAGCTCTTGTGAGTTGTTACGGGTATTTTATTATGAGAGTTCTCCATCTATATATGTGTATTATTGAGATTTATGGTTTAATTTTTTATACTAGTCCGTTTTTATACATACTTGTACCTTTTAAGAGATTCACTTCCTAGTAGAGTGTTTGTATGTCTTTTTCCCTGCATTAGTTAGTTTGTATAACTTTATTAATTTTATATATGTATATAATATACTGTCTTGTTTTAAGTGCTATATTATATATGCACAGTATATTGATTTTAAGTTATGTTATTCATCATGGTCATTCCTTGTGGAAATAAGCTTTAATATATGTTAGCACAGGAATGTTTGCTGATTTTAAAATTTTTACGTAGTGATGCCATCCAATCAGATTGTTTGTGTTAGTATATATTCTACTACTTTTTAGATGTGTTTGAACATCTGAAGAAGCCTTTTGGGTGAAAGCGCTAACGTACATGCAATAAATATATCAGATCTGTTACGCAGTGTTTGCTGTTGTTATTACGGAGCTATTTCTACAGTTGCTGTGGAGGAAGGTTTTATTTGAACTTTTGCTGTATATCGTGGTTGTTTCCGCTACGTAACCCTGCATTTTTTGGTTTTTATTGGATGTTAAGTAACACAAATGGATACATCAGTTACAATTTCTATGATTCGAATCCTTAATATGGTTGACAATGTCAGACTGAGTCAATAAATGGTGAAGACCAGAAGGAAATTAGTTTTGTTAGTGTTTGCTAACAGAAGGGAAGAGACTGGCGATCTGTTACTCAAATTATTAGATTGTGAGTTTGGTTGGGAAAGAGTTGAGTAAATACAATAGTTTGGGTGGAATTACCCTGGGCTGGAGCAGGAGCATAGCCTTGAGTTTACTAGATAGGCTTTTAGAGCTTGTTTAAACTGGGCTAAGCAGAGCTAAGATACTATATTGTTGGGTATTGTGTTCCATATTTTGACTATGTAGTTAGAGAAAAGTGATTCACCTGCTATGTTAGTAGCTTTTGTGGTCTGTAATATTAGTTTATTGCATGAGCAAAGGGGCCTGTTATGTGAGAGTGGGAGTATTAGATTTTGTAGAGGTGGGGTTTTATCACGTTGGTGCAAGACTTTGTGTGCAAAAGTGAGTTGGTTATAGAGGAGGAGGTTGGGAAGTTCGAGCCAGTTTAGTTGTGTTAGAGCTGAACAATGATGGGACCTGAAAGGGGCATCAGAGGCAAATTTTGCTATTTTATTATAGCAGGAGTCAAGTTTTGCTGTTTCAGACATTCTGATATTTGTGAGAATTGGGGATGCATACAGAAGGGTAGATATAAGGTGTATGTGTGCAATAGTAGACTTAGCTTGGTTAGTGAAGAATTGTTTATTTCTGTAGTGCGTTTCCAGTTTTTTATGTACTTTTTTATAGTCTGAGAGATGTGAATGTCAAATTTCATGTTGCAATCAATTTCAACCGCAAGAAGTTTAGTGAGTGTAACAGGGATGATGGTGGTTTTATTTGTGGAAATGATGTTAAAAGGTGGGATCAAAGAAGGGGATCTAGTTGGGTGGAACAGGAGAAGTTTAGTCTTGTTAGGATTTAAAATTAGCTTGGCATTTGTGAGCCATGTTTCAAGGATTCTTGTGTAATAGTATGGAGCTCTTGTGAGGTTGGTGCAGCACAGATTAAAGTGGAGTTGTCTGCATATTGGATAATTGAAGAATGAAGAGAGGATGTGTGGAGATTGTTAGTATAGAGTGAGAATTGTAGGGGCCCAAGTATGGAGCCCTGGGGGACACCTAATGTGACTGGGAGGAGTGGAGAGAGGTCATTCTGCCACTGGACAGCCTGTTGTTGGCCAGATAGGTGGTTTTGAAACCAAGAGATAGAGGATTGACGGAGAATGAACTCAGACAGAGTTTGAATTAGTTTACTATGACAGACCATATCAAATGCTTTTGAGAGATCTAGAAAGATGGTTCATACAAATTTCCTGTTGTTCTGTGGTGATTCAATATATTAGAGAAAGACATTAGAGCAGTAGTGGTGCTATGTGAGGGTCGAAAGCCATGCTGGGTATTAGACATAAGCTTGTGTGTGTGTGTGTGTGTGTGTGTGTGTGTGTGTGTGTGTGTGTGTGTGTGTGTGTGTGTGTGTGTAAGTGGTCCATGATTTGCTTGTGAACACATCTTTCTAGGATTTTGGATAGAGGGGGGAGTATTGCTATAGGTCGGTAATTAATAAATTCTATTGGATTTCTCCCTTCGTGTAATAGTAGAATATGGGAGATTTTCCAAATTTCAGGGGCAGTATTTTAAAACAATTGTCTATTGATGAGGATGGTTACAGGGTAAGATATTGCATCTGCAGTAATTTTTAGAAATTGGGTTCGAGTTTGCCTTTGGCTAGGGTTGTAGGTTTTAGTTTTTGAAGCAATTTTTTTATGATGTTAGTGGAGACTAGTTGGAATGTGAAGGTGCTATCATTGAGTTTAGTTGTAGGTGGTATGGGGGAGGGGGAAACTTGGGAATTATTACTTGATTTGGGCTGGTCTGTGGAGGAGGTGGGGTTCTGGAGGCTAGAGAAGGCTAGGATAGGTTCGATAAAATATTTATTGAATTGTGTAGCTATATTATCTGTAGTATTATTGGTAAATGGGACAGGTGTGGTGGCTTTTCCTGGGAGAAGGATGTTATTAATGGCTGTCCAAAACTTTTGAGGATTGTTGTTGAGTCTTAGTTGCATATTGTGGTAGTATTTGACTTTACCTTGTTTAACTGATTTTTTAGCTTTATTACGGAGCTCTAGGTATGTTTGTCTAGCCACTTGGGACTTGGTTTTATGCCATCGGACCCAGGCTTTGTCCCTAGTTGTCATTATTGACCTAGTTTCCTTACTTAGCCATGGGGCAATCTTTGATTTGATTCTAATGGTTCTGGGAGGTGCATGGGTGTTCAAGAGGTCTAAGAATGTAGATTTAAAGAAGTTAACTGCTTCTTCTAATGGAAGTAGTTTGAGGGGTGACCAGTTACAGCTATTTAATGCTGATAGGAAGTTGGTGGGATTGAAGTTTTTATTCTATTTCTTATTTGACGGTGGACTGTTGTTTTGTTATGTTGCAACCGGTGCCTTATTAAAAAGTTGGAATTATGATTGCTCAGGCATCCCTAGATAATCAGATTGGAGGTGGAGGGCAGATTGATTGATTAGTATCCAGTCAAGGATTGATTGTTTTTTGGATGGCTTATCTATTTTTGTAGGGCTTTGGATAATTTGAGTAAATCCATAGAGATTGATGAAGTTTGTGGAGTATTGTGAGGAGCAGAACTGCCATCTGATATTAAAATCATCCATAATTATAGTCTCATGTGGTACTGAGTTTGATGCCCAATGTAGTAAGTTTTCTAAGGTGGTAATATTATTACCTAGAGGGATGTAGCAACCTAATATGTAAAGGTGTTTTTTTGGGGTTGATTTCTAGTTTAGTAAGTAGTATTTCAGCTATATTGAAGTTGGGAGTGGAAAATTCTAGAGACTCTATTTTTAGGTGGTTTTTGAATAATATTGCTACCCCACCTCCTTTTTTAGCTGTTCTGTCTTTTCGTAAAATATTATATGCAGGAGGTAGGATTTCATTGCTACTGTTTGGTTTTAACCATGTTTCAGTTAGTACAATTATGTCTGAGAAGTACAGGGAAATGTTGGCATGAAAATCATGTACCTTATTTATGATGCTCCTAGTATTTATACTGAGGAATAGTAGATCTGACTTATTACACTAGGTTAATAGGGTGGCAAGGGGTTGGGGATGGGTAGGGTTGGAGTTGTGTTGCTTAGCAGTAGCAGGTCCTAGGTTAGGATGTATGCCCCCGGAGATTTGTAATTGTAAGTTTAAATGTAGTACAAGTTTGAGTAGTTTAAGTAAGATTTTGATATATTTTTGAGAGGAATGTGATTTTGCACTTAGAGGAATGGGTCTGAATGTCATATAATGTGTAGTGTTGTATAGATTGGGGGTAATAGTAATGCTAAGAGGAGATAAATGGCATGTCCTGATGTTGTGTGAAGGTGACTGTTGTCCAGGTAGTGAAGTTTGCTATGATAGGAAGGGAGGTAAGAACTGAAAAGAAGGATTGTAATGGTAAAGGTGTGGATGGTGAGAGTGTGAATGTGTTTGGTAATGAGTGGACTCATTTTAGAGGTGAAGTGTTATGTTTTTTAAGGACAGAATTAGGGTGAGGTAGACGGTGAGAGGAATGTGGTATATTGTGTAAAAGTAAGGATGAGAGCTAGGAAGTGATATGATGCCTGGTGTAAATGAGTTAAATCACCCGAAAAGTTGCAGGAGGTAAAATGGGCAGGATGAAAAGAGTTATGCCATGGTGGAAGTAAGGTGTCAGTGTTGTAGCCTAGAAAGGAGGTAGTGGTGTTTAAAGTAATGGTGGTTGTAGGCAATGATTTTCATATCGGTCATATCAGTAATCTGAGTGAAAGAGTTTCTTATTGGTTCCATTCCTTCCTTATTTGGTATAACCATAAATAATGATTGTACGAACTTTGTAACAAATATGACATTAGAACATTTATTCAATTTATACCATTCTCTCAATATAATTAATGACTCTTTAGAGTTTCTCACAATATTATTAATGCTTTAACTATACTTGTTTAAGAGATACATTTCTATTAAACTTTTGTAGACCACTTACATCACCACAGTAATTATTCAAATTAGATACATATAGTTAGCATTTGCTTATTCAGTCATGAGATTTTTAGACATCCAGCAATTATATACTCAGTGCTTGGCTACTGAGATACTCATAAAAACAAGAAAATGATTGTTTTGCATAAACAAGCTTATAAACATTGTGTATACCCCCTGTATACACAATGTCATGAACTGCTTTGAGAGGATTGTGAAGAAACATCTATTTGCGAGTCTGCCTAAGTCCTTTGATCCACTCCAATTTGCATACCAGGCAAATCGGTCGACTGTGGATGCGATATTAGTCACACTACACCTTGCACTAAAACACCTATAAATGAAGAACAACTATGTAAGGCTGCTGTACATTGACTTCAGGTCTCCATTCAACACTGTGATACTGATGCAACTGGTGGATAAGCTCATGAAACTCGGGAAAAACAAACACTTATGTAACTGGACTCGACTTTCTGATTGGTAGACCCCAGTGGACATGCGGTGTTAACAACACCTGTCAGCACATAGTCATGAATACTGATGTCCCCCAAGGTTGTGTGCTCAGCCCCTTGCTCTTCACCATCCTCACCCATGACTTACTGCAAAACATAACTCAAACCACACTATAAAATTCGCTGATGATGCTACAGTCATGGGTTTCATTAGCGGTGGGGATGAACATAACTACAGCGATGAGGTGAACATTTGATTGCCTGGTTTGACAAGAACAATCTGGACCTGATTGTCATTAAGATGAAAGAAATTATTATGGACTTCAGGAGAAAGGCAACAGTTCACCAACCACTCACTATCAAAGGAGAGGTAGTACAGAAAGTCAAAACTACCAAGTTCCTGGGCACCTGATGACCTCTCCTGGGGTGTTAATGCTAACCATATAGACAAGAAGGCTCAACAGAGGCTTCACCTGATGAGAAAGATCAAAAAGGCAAGGCTGTGACTGCCTGCTCTTACCACTTTTTACAGTGGAGCTATTGAGAGCATCCTCACTAGGAACTTAATAGCATGGTTCAGCAGCTTCACAGTTGCTGAGAAGAAGAAATTACAGCGGGTGGTGAGGGTGGGTGAGAAAATCTTGGGCACAAACCTCCCTTCTATTTAGGGGCTTTTCTTTACAAGAGCAAGAACGAGAACATTTAAAATACTTGCTGATTCGACCCATCCGGCCCACATCTGGTTCTCACAACTTGTTCATAGGTTCATAGGTTCATAGGTTGGTACTAGGCTATCAGCCCTAGGGCCTATACAAGCCTAGCCATATCAATTCCCTGGCTATTTCTTCCCACACTATTTACTTCCCTGGACCCCTGTCTAGCAGGGTGACTGATGTGATCCCCGGGGTGAATTTCCTTTCTCCCATCCAATCGTCAAGGTTCCTTTTGAAGAGGGCCAAAGAGGCACTCTGCTTGACATGTATGGGCAATCTATTCCATAGTCTGGGGAGTCTCTGGGTCAGGAACCTATCCCGCCAGTATGTTTTATTTATTGTGATGGCAAGGTTTAGATCCCTGGAGTGTGTGGCGCAGAGGGATTGGGATTTCTTTAAATGTAGCATGTCCAACAGCTCTGGGTTTGACATGGCCTTATATGTTAAGCAGAGATCGCCTCTGAGTAGACGATATGCGACAGAGTATAGTTGGAGTTTTTTTTAAGACAGTCAGCGTAGGGCATCTGCTTTAGGCCTGTGATTCTTTTAGTGAGGTATTTCTGCGGCCTTTCCAGTTGTTGCAGATGCCTTGAGAGGTACATACCAAATGGGGCATTGTATTCTATAATGGGTCTAATGAGGGATGAGTACAGTGGGACAATGACCTCCTTTTTTCTGGATGAAAAGCCCTTAGTGATGAGGTGTGCCACATAGAAAGATTTCCTGACTGTTGTGGCGATGTGATTATCGAAGGTGAGACCACTGTCCACCTGTGTCCCTATGTCTCTTATCACACTTTCGGTGTTTAGTGTACTGCCACCTATATGGTAATTCAGGGGTACATGTTTTTTCCCAAAGGGGATAACTATATATTTCTTGGCATTGAGCTTGAGCCCATGGCTCTGGCACCAAGCATCTGTTTCTGTAAGGACCTTTTGTAGAGTATCCACATCATTTGGGGATTCAATAATGGCTCCCAGTTTGCAGTCATCTGCGAACTTTGTTATCCAGAGTCCCTTAGTGTTGGCCTGTACTTTAGAGAAGTAGATGCCAAACAAGAGCGGTCCCAGGACTGAACCCTGAGGTACTCCACTTGTCACTTGTCTGGAGATGGATATGGAGTTGGCTGCTTTTACAGTGTGGGTTCTATCGGTAAGCCAGTTAGCAACCCATTGGGTGACATAGAGATTAATGCCCAGCTTAGTAAGTTTTTCTATGATTCCAGAGTGGGGGATGGTTTCAAAGGCCTTGGCAAGGTCTAGATAGGCTGTGTGGACCACCTTACCCTTGTCCATGGCTCTGGAGATTGATTCGAAGAAGTCAGTCAGGTTCAGGAGACAAGATCGGCCCTTCATGAACCCAAACTGGGTGGGGTCCAGTGTTTGAAGGTTGCCAATGTTTTTGTTGATAAGTTTCATGATAGTACACTCCATGGCCTTGCAGATAAGGCTTGTCAGACTGATGGGACAGTAGTTTCTGGGATCCGAGGTGGATCCCCCCTTGTGGAGTGGGATAACTGTAGCTCTGCGCCAGACTTGTGTCTAGAAGGCGGTACCACAGCTTCCACTGTAGGACTACATATTCAGAAACAGTTTGCATCCTACAGTTGTGAGACTTATTAATACAGACACCAACCATAATACCTGATCCACTGAACCCTCTTTTTTTCCATTTAATCCTGTTGCTCTGAGCAATTACTGCCAACATTACTATTATGCAATACGATGGCTATACTGAGTCACATCTAAGGTTATCAAGTGCAATATGGTAACTAAAGAGATGCTATTCACAAGTCTGTATTTATTCTGTATCTTAACAGTGTAGGGGCTTGGTAGTGGGTATTTGTTTTATTATTTATCACTGGATAATGGATATTGAATGTGTTTATGTAATGTGAACTACCTGTTGCATGTCTTAAGAGTTATTTTTTTTTCTTATGTTATTATTTTATACCGCTATCTTGCACTGCATTTCTCTCATGAGCTGGCATTTGTAATTTTGTTTAAGCTGCATTTGTGTGGTCCTAAATGACAATAAAGTTTCATTTTAATGTAATACTTGATAAAGGTCAGGCATCAGTGACTAATTGATAGTTATGCTAACACTAAACATATAATTTCTCAGAAAATCAGACCTTGCCATTCTTCAAACCCGCTATAATAAAATTGCCAAATTTGCAATAAATATGCCCCATCGAACCCATTACTGCACTCCTCTAAACAACTCTTGAGTGGCTAGAACCTTATTATTTATAACCAACTTATAACAACCTACAAACTTCTTCACTCCCCTGATAAAGTCCCCGCTCTACAAAACCTACTTCACCCAAGCACTAAAACTAGAGTTCTGCGATCAAATCAGAAACTCCTACTAGAAGTAACCGAAGCCAATAACTCCACCGGCACTTCCCTCTTCAGCAACTCTGTTGCTAAGCAGTGGAACAGCTCCCCCCCCTCCAACTTCACAGCTCTAATTACCCTCACCCCCTTCAGAAAAGCCTTAAAGTCCCATCTACACCATCTTTGGTTATGTAACTGAGACAACCCTGACTAATCTCTTATTACTACTTTCAGCCTACCAATACATCTCTCTCTCTCTCTTTCTCTATTTCCCTTGATTCTTGACATAGCTATAGAATGCTTTGTGGTTGCCTTTAGAATCAGTGGCGATTTTGTTTTCGTAACTAGCTTTGGAGGATTTTATGAGGGATCTCAGCTTCTTACTGAGGCTGACCATGGAGTTCCTCCAATCATGGGATTTTACTCTTTTTTGCAACAGTTTCTTTCTTCTGTTGCAGAGTTTGTTTATAGCAGGAGACCACCAGATTGGCTTCCTGTTTTTTGGAGGATAGCATCTTGGTTCTGTTAAGGATTGCACTATCCATGCACTTGTGTAAGAGCCTATAAAGTGCAATTGTATAGGATTCAGCAATTGTATCTCTATTGTCTATCAGTATGGGTGTCAAGAAGTTTGCCACTTCTGTCTTAAGAAGCTTGAAGTTGGCTTTGGAGAAATTTTTTATGGTGGTTTCCCTAATGGGGGGTAGGGCTGGGATGTGGATGTCTAGGGTGATTTGCTTGTGGTCGGATCTGACCAACGAGGAATTGACCTCTGGTGTGGAACACCGGTTGCCCATGTTGGTAATGCAGATAATCATAAGAAGTGATACACAACTTTACACAAAACATTTGTAGCATTAATAAGGTGCAGCAGAGGTATTCAAATATAGTAAAACATAATGGAATTTTGAAGGTAAATCAACACAATAAACTCATGGTATGACACAAAGCTTGAAAGGCGCACACTCATGCACAAACATATACACAGTTTATATATATATATATATATATATATATATATATATATATATGTGTGTGTGTGTGTGTGTGTGTGTGTGTGTTTATTTAAGTTTGATGACCAGGGACGTCCACTGGGCCAAGAAGAGCCCATTTTCAGTGGAGACCCTGGGAGAAAAGCTCCATGATAATTGCAAGTTACATTTCACATGTTACAAAAGGACATAGTTCATAAAGCTAATTAAACATTTATAGATAAGCTCCATGATATTTGCAATTGGCTTGTCACAATGTTACAAAACTGAAAGATCTAATTCAATACATAAATTTTAAAATTTACATGAAGTGAATATTTTAGTTATAAACTCAATTGTAGGTTTAACATTTCAAATATTTAGCTACTAGCCATTAGTAGGTTAGGGGAATATTATGCATGGAGAGAGTACTACTATCTTTGAGATTGGTGAGTATAGTACAATAGATATTAGAGAGAAAAATAGTTTTTGATAGGGGAGGGATTGTTTTGGGTGGGATTAAGTAATATTAGAGGTAGTTGGATGAGTCAGTGCAAGGTGGAATGGGGGGAGAGGGGTTTAAGTTGGAGCGTGACAAGGGCATTCCCATTTGGAAGAAAGATGAGAGAGTAGCTGAGATTTTAAATTTGTAGGGATAGGTAGGTTGCATAGGTGTGTGGGGAGAGAGTTCCACTGTTTAGCTAAGGAGTGGGACAGCAGTAGATGGCCAGGAGGTCATGCAGGTTTGTGGATCTGAAGGATTTTTTGGTTTTTGGATCTGAGTGAGGGTTGGGAATGTAGGGTTTTAAGGAAGTACCTTCTGGGAGGAGCAGCAGTCACCAAACAGAAAACAATCACTGAGAAGGTTAGCAAATACAGAAATAGGGCAGCCTAGCATTTTGGTTTGATTGTTAGCATTCTGTTTGTTTTTATTATTCATGCACTAATCTTTGAGGGAAAAGACCATCAGGTCACAGAGCTGAGAGCTACACCAGGGAGGTAATTGGGGAGCTAGTGGAAGGAAAGGAGAGACACTGGGTGAGGAATGTGTGACTGAAAAGTCTGTGTGACTGAAAGCAGTCAGGGTGAGAAACAGACACAGAAAGTAGGTTGCAGTATGAGGGGTTATACCAGTAGGAAAGGGAATAGAACTAGCAGAAAAAATAGTCAGGCATTGGGTTAGGTAAGTAGGAGTAACAAGACTGACTGCTGAGAGAGCAAAGGGGGTGGGGGATACACAGAGGTGTGTTTGTAGCTGACCAGGAGCAGTATTAAATAAGGCACAATAGTATGTTAGGACAGAGTAAAATATAGCTACATTAACACATACACAGTTCTTAAAGGGGTTTACATTTACAATGGCAAAACACACTGGTGCGATTGCTCATATGAGCGAGTCGTAACAACGAAAATCAAAAAAGCGGCAGTTTTCAATGTTTGAAAATTAGCAAATTGAAAAGCAGATTAGCTGATTTTCGAACATAAATGTCGAATACAAAATATAATGAAGTGTAAAGCAGGGGGACAAGCCCCCCTGCACTCCCTACACCCCCCTACTTTATGTATACTAACTCCAAGATAGCAATACAGTGGGGAAAGGGACCATTTTCTGATCCCCATTATAATGCAATCCACCCCAAAATGCCGAATCTGCAATGAACGAATGTCACTGTGCATTCACTCATTGCACATTCAAACCTTTTTGCGTTCAATGTTTGCAAACTTTGCAAACATCCTTTTGGACGTCTGCTGTCGCCTGTGTGGAAAACACACACATGAAGGTAAACCCTTAAAGGCACTGTTGCCGGATAGGATTACACCGACGGAGCAAAACTCAAAGGGGAGCGGGACATCTTCTTATGTTTGCAGGGGTTTACAAAATCTTTGTTTTGCTGCACAGGACCTGTAAAATAAAGATAGAAAAAAGGTATAAGGGTGAGACAAATAAGAGCAATATTAGGTGGGACAAGGCAGTAGAGAGGAGGAGAGGAGATTTAGGGCAGGAAGGAGAAAGTTGCAATAGTGAGAAGGTAGTGGAGACAGCTAGAAGGTTGAGGGAGGAAGAGAAGGGATAATTTAAAATAAAAGCTATGTAGAAATGTAGAGGTAGGAAAGGGATGCTTAGCTTCTATGTAGAAATGTAGAGGTAGGAAAGGGATGCTTAGCTTCTATGTAGAAATGTAGAGGTAGGAAAGGGATGCTTAGCTTCTATGTAGAAATGTAGAGGTAGGAAAGGGATGCTTAGCTTCTATGTAGAAATGTAGAGGTAGGAAAGGGATGCTTAGCTTCTATGTAGAAATGTAGAGGTAGGAAAGGGATGCTTAGCTTCTATGTAGAAATGTAGAGGTAGGAAAGGGATGCTTAGCTTCTATGTAGAAATGTAGAGGTAGGAAAGGGATGCTTAGCTTCTATGTAGAAATGTAGAGGTAGGAAAGGGATGCTTAGCTTCTATGTAGAAATGTAGAGGTAGGAAAGGGATGCTTAGCTTCTATGTAGAAATGTAGAGGTAGGAAAGGGATGCTTAGCTTCTATGTAGAAATGTAGAGGTAGGAAAGGGATGCTTAGTTTGGAGGAGAGTAAGGGAGGAGGAATAAGAGGACAGGGACACACAGGAGGGAAAGAGGTAGCAGAGTTATGGAGGCTTGGAGAGGGGTGAAGAAGTCAGCTAGAATAACTGTTTTGAGAAAATAAAGAAAAAACACTTTGCATCTACTATTAACAATTTAGCAGAGTTATGAAAGCTTGGAGATAGGTGAAGAAGTAATAATCTAGAATAACTGGCTTGAGAAAATAAAGAAAAAACACTTTGCATCTATTATTAACAATTTAAAGACGGCTGCATGTACTACATGCAGTAAACACACACACACACACACATATATATATATATATATATATATATATATATATATATATATATATTATATGTTGGTATATCAATGTTCCTAAGAATTGAAACACAAGATATTGATGGCAGCATGCTTAAAACGTATGTAGTGGAAAAAAAAAAAAAAAAAATATATATATATATATATATATATATCTTATTCAACTGCTCTTACTGTAACTGTCTTAGTTGCTCTTCTGCGTGCTGTTATCTGTTCAGTCATTATGCATTTATTACTGCTTGTTAGTAGCCTTCTAATTTACTGCCTTCTGCACTTGTTTTTTAGTCATTTGTTAATTTAATTGCATTTATTTGAACTGTATTTGCCGTGGTGTTGCTACACGCTCAGGTGTGCTGGCCTGCACTACAATTTGAATTGTATTTACTGCTATTTTTGCTGCTTTTCTGTAACAAAAAGACAATTTCTAAGCTTGTTTCCTGCCTTTCCTGTAACTAGTCAAGTCCAGATACAGACTTGCTGTATCCAAGACTGTCAGTAAGCTTCTGAGCCCTCCAAGCCTTTCTGTGTTGGAGGGAAGCCTTCTAGCTTATCAGTGAGAGTGGTAAGCACTAGGTAGCCTATCTACCATGGGAAGAGTGGGTTTTGGCCCTGAAATTGTAGTTCATTGGCCATTTAGGCAGTTTTTCCATCTCTTTCTACTTTCTGGTTAAAAGCCCGTTTTGTGTTTGGTCACCGCCTTTCCTATAATTAGTGTAATCCAGGTACATACAGATTTGCTGTATCTAGGACTGTTGGTAAGCTTCTGAGCCCCCCCCCAAGCCCTTCTGTGTTGACAAGAAGCCTTCTAGCTTATCAGAGGGAGTGGTAAGCACTAGGTAACCTATCTATCACAGGAGGAGTGGTTTCTGACCCAGAAATTATAGTTTATTGGCCATTTGGGAAGGTTTTCCATCTCTTTCAACTTTCTGATTTTAAAGCCTGTGTTTGCACTTGTTTCCTACCTTTCCTGTTAATAGTCTAGTCCAGGTACAGATTTGCTGTATCCAGGACTCTTTGTAAACTTCTGAGCCCCCCCCCCCCAAGCCTTTCTGTGTTAGAGGGAAGCCTTCTAGCTTATCAGTGGGAGTGGTAAGCATCAGGTAGCCTATCTACCACAAGAGGAGTGGTCCCTGGCCCAGACATTGTAGATATTGGCTGTTTGAGCAGTTTTTTTCCATCTCTTTCAACTTTCTGGTTTGAAAGCCGCACTTCTGCTTGTTTCCCGCCTTTCCTATAACTAGTCTAGTCTGGTTACAGAGTTGCTGTATCCAGGATTGTTAGTGAGCTTCTGAGCCCCCAAGCCTTTCTGTGTTGGAGGAAAGCCTTCCAGCTTACCAGTGGGAGTGGTAAGTTCTAGGTAGCCTATCCTCCATGGGAACAGTGAGTTTTGACCCAGAAATTGTATTTTATTTGGCCATTTGGGCAGTTTTCTATCTCTTTCAACTTGCTGGCTTAAAAGCCTATGTTTGTACTTGTTCCCTGCCTTTCCTGTAACTAGTCTAGTCCAGATACAGAGTTGCTGTATCCAGGACTGTTGGTAAGCGTCTGAGCCCTGCAAGCCTTTCTGTGTTGGAGGAAAGCCTTCTAGCTTATCAGTGGGAGTGGTAAGCACTAGGTAGCCTGTCTACCACAAGAGGAGAGGTTCTTGGCCCAGAAATTGTAGTTTATTGACCATTTGGACAGTCTGTCCATCTCTTTCAACTTTCTGGTTTAAAGGACCACACCTGCATTTGTTTCCCATCTTTCCTGTAACTAACCTACTGGGTAGCAATAGAAAGCCTTAAACTGATACAAGCCTTCTAGCTTAGAAGAGAGACTTTGGAGTGATTAAGTATCAATTTTTTGTACTTTCTTGCTGTACTTAACTGTTTTCCAGCTAAACGCAGATTTTCCAGCATTTATTGTGATTTAAAATATGTTTTTTTTCACATATTGTACTTATTTGACTGCCTGCACTTTTAAAAAGTTGTTTTTTGTTTAAATAATTTAACTGATGTAGGATCGTTTGTAGTTGTTTAAAGCTGTTTTAAATGTATTTTTTACTGTTTTTGCCTTATCTTTCAAAAAAAAAAACAAAAAAAAAAATTCCTGTTTCTTGCCTTTCTAAGCTAGTATAGTCCAATTTTCAGGCTAGTCCTGAATTCAGGGCTGTTATACTAGTTTCTGAGTTGCCAATACCTTACTTGGATAGAAGGAAGTTTCTCTGTTCACCTGTGAGAGAGGGGAGCTTTGAGCAACCTATTTGTACCTGGAGGAGTGGTTCCAGCCCAGAAGTTAGTAGTTTATTGGCCATTTTGGGCTAATTTCTATCTCTTTCATTTCCCTACTATAAAAACTGCATTTGCATGGTTTTGCACACCAGGCAGTGCCAGTTAGCTAAGGTTAAATTATTCCCGGCTCCACTAAGTCTCCTCTTCAGTTTTTCCCTTGAAACTAGTCTAACTCTCAACCTAAGCACTCAAAAAGCATCTTACAGCCCAGCACTTGCTCAGACCTAATAGCAAGCGCTAATATACCCTGACACTGATTGCCCAGCAGGGCAAGGCACTTTATTCACCCTTCACCAACCAAGTGACTAAGCAGCTCACCCTACTATTCAGGCATGACCAAAGGGTAACTTCAGGTGCACTCTCCAGTCCAGCTGGTGAATCTGGGTATCCTGAGGTAATGTTACAATTGCTTCATGTACACAGACATCCCTCTCCTCCTACCACAAAACACTAACGTATGTGAGAGATGCAATCATACAGCCAAACTGGAAGCTAAGCTATCTCCACCCAGGACTGGAACAGATAGTCAAGAGGAGAAGGTTAACACTTGCACCACAACTCCAGTCGCACACAGACCTACTAAAACTGCACTGGCAAAAAAATACACATAAATACACAAAATCATACTTGGAGGTTCTAAATAAAAACCTGCAAAAGCATCAGAGACCTCCAAAGCAGACACCCAAACAACCTGCACTTCCCATCACAAACCAGACAACACATAAAACACAAAACCAGTGTGCCACACAATCACAGCCCTTAAGGCGAAATAACATACCTAACACACTAGTAATAGGTTACTCTATAGTCAGGCACACTGACGTCCCACTCACTAGGCTTAACAAGCAGAAGGTTACTGTTAGCTGCCTGTCAGGAGCCAGAATCCACCACATAACACAAGCAATCAGGTCACTCTAGAACAAGTACAAATATGACTCTGTCATTGTTGATGTTGGTGTGAATGACCTGAGATGTACCTCCCTGGACTACATGAAAAGATACATGGAAGAGCTCTCTGATTATGTAGCCCAGGCTGGTATGACCCTGACCCTGAGTAGCATCCTGACCTCACCAAGAATGATACCTCAGTATAAAGAAAAAAATGATAAATTTCAACAATTGGCTAAGCTTCTGGTGTCATTCAAAGAAGCCTGGGACAACATGCTTGACAAGCTGCGTTGCTTTGCAAGAGATGGGTTGCACCTGTCACCCCTAAGCTTACAAATACTGGCCAATGTTCTTGCTTCCCCATAGTGCCTTTTTTAGGCAAGGCTCAAAAGTCAAACCCACCTCCATAAACAGCGCAATTAACAAAAAACTGAGGGTTATGCTACTCAACGCCAGGAGTTTAAATCTCAAAATGCACATGCTCGAAGCACTCCTCAGTATAGAGAACATCAACATCTGTGCAGTAACTGAAACTTGGTTCAAGGCTCCAGAGAGCACCGCAGCACTACCGGGCTACAACTCATACTACACGTTTCAGCCACAGAACACGGACCGAAACACAAAAGTAGGGGGTGTATCTATATTCATCAAGGATATTTACACCTCCAGGTTAGTGGTGCAGCATGATACCTCTGAGATCCTTCATGTGCAACTAACATTGGGCAAATCTGCAGTGCAAATTGTGGCCTGCTACAGATCACTCTCCATGACCCAGGACCACCACTCCACCTTTCCAGAGAAACATAAAGGTCCTACCAAACACCCTGATATTGGATGATTTCAATTACCCTACCATTCACTGGGAAAACTACTCGAGTACAAATTCCAGGCCCAGCACTTTGTGGAATTCATCAACTCAAATGCCCTGGATCAGCTGGTAAATTCCCTTACCAGAGGTGAAAACATATTGGACCTGGTCATCACCAACATGGGCGACAGGTGTTCCACACCAGAGGTCAACCCGTCACTGGTTAGATCAGACCATAAACTAATCACTCTGGATGTCCACACCCCACCACCACCCCCAACTAAGGAAACCACAGTAAAAAACTTTTCTAAAGCAAAGTTCACCTTACGTAAGACAGAGATGGTAAGTTTCATGGCCCCCACGCTATAGGATAATGCTGCCCAAGATGCCGAAACCTTTACAAATGCACTCTATGAGCACCTACAAGGATGCATGGATCATGCCATCCCTAGCAAAACCAAGACTCACTCCTTCAAGAGAAGGAAATCAGTTTGGTGGACCTCTGCAATAAACAGTCTATACAACAGAAGGAGAAAACTAGTTCAGAAAAAAAGCAAATCCCAAGAAGGAAAGACATCCCTGATCAGTATCAGTAAGAAACTGAGGTCCCTCATGAAATCATCCAAGGCTAACTTCAAAAGAAAAATAGCCAAGGATTCAAAAGATAACCACAAAGCCTTCTTTAGCTATGTTAAGAATCAAAGTGGCAACTCACAGATATGCACTGAGCTAGTGCAAAATAACACAAAATATACTGAAGCTACTGATATTGCTAACATCCTGGCAGATAGATTCAGTGCAAACTTCACCCCCTCTCACCTCCAAAAGTGCCTACAATACTGGAAATGTGTAGTGTCCCAAAAATCACAGACGCACAGGTGAAAACAGCCCTTTCAAAAGCCAAAAAAACAGTGTCAGTGGGACCAGATGGTGTCCCAGGCTGCATCTTGCACGAACTACAGAATGAACTAACCCCCCACCTAAACACGCTGTTCCACCTCAGCCTCTCCACAGGCTATGTGCCCATAGAATGGTGCACAGCAACGGTCATTCCTCTCCACAAAGTAGGGGCCACAACTGACCTGGTAACTGTCACCCCATAAGCCTGACTAGCCTGGTCTGCAAGGCTATGGAGCGCATCATCATGGAACTCATTAACAAAGATACTGGGAACCTCCAAACACTTGACCCAACCCAGTTCGACTTTGTTAAGGGCAGATCATGCCTACTAAACCTGGTTGACTTCTTCGAGACAATCACCAAGGTCATAGATGAGGGAAAGGGGGTTCACACAGCCTACCTAGACCTCGCCAAGGCTTTCAAAACCATTCCCCACTCCGGTATTGCAGAAAAACTCACCAGCCTGAACATAAACCCCTACGTCACAAGATTGGTTGCCAGCTGGCTTACAGACAGAACTCACATGGTAAGAATAGCGGGCTCCAGGTCTGGCTCTAAAATAGTCAAAAGTGGTGTGCCACAAGGCTTGGTCCTGGGACCCCTACTGTTCGGCATATACTTCTCAGAAGTACAGGCAAACACAGGAGGACTATGACTAACCAAGTTCACCTATGACTGCAAACTGGGAGCCATAATTGTCTCTCTGGCTGACATGGACATCCTCCAAAAGTGCCTTACTGAGACGGACATCTGGTGTCAAAGTCATGGCCTCAAGCTAAATGCCAAAAAATGCATATTCATGCTGTTTGGGGAAAAACAAAACACCCACGAATTACCACATAGGTGGCAGCCCCCTTAATACAGAAGAGGTAGTAAGAGATCATGGGACGCAGGTAGATAGTAATCTCTCCTTTGACAATCATATTGCTGAAGTAGTTAGGAAATCCTACTATGTGGCCCATCTAATTACTAAAGGGTTTGCATCTAGAAATAAAGAGGTTATAGTGCCCCTCTACTCATCACACATTAGACCCATCATAGAATATAATGCCCCATTTGGGATGTACCTCACAAGACACTTCCAACAGCTGGAAAGACCACAAAAGTACCTCACCAAGAGTATATGACCTATGCAGCCCGACTGAAAAAACTCCGTTTGTACTCAATAGTTTATCGCTTACTCAGAGGTGATCTCTTCATGAAAACCAATTAATTGTAAACGCTTTCATTGAGGCACATGCCCCAACTTCATCAGACAACTCAACAACCATAAAACTTCCATTTTATACTCAAATTCAACATAATTAAACAATTAAATAATTAAACAATTAGATCCTAGATTAAACCATTAATTTAAACTACTTCATATTTAAAGTGCCTTTCTTGCTTCCTGACTTACAATTTATTAAAATGTCTTAGAAGCTATGGCAACAGTATAAAAAACATGTTTTAACATATTATTAAAAACCCTAATAAATATTATAAAATCCTACCTATTACAAAAATGTTTTTTTTGTATTTATATTTGATTTAGATTTCAAAAAAATCTAAAATATCAGAAAAAATGATAGGTACCTCTAAAGGGCTCAAACTATCTGTCATTACATAAATACCAGATAAAACCATAACTTGCATGGGTAATTAAATATCTAAAAAATCTAAAAACCTAAAAACTGTCAGTTAGCTACAAAGAACATCAGTTTGTGTATAAATATAACCTATACTAATCTAATAAACTTAATAGTGAAATTATTAGGTTAAAAACATATGCTTTAAGTTAACATTTCATCTAGAAAGTGTTTTCAACTTCAATATACATCTTATAGAAGCATATTCATTCAACCAGGGGGGTGTATGTGCTGATGTCTGAATTTGCCACATAAGTTCACTTTCCTCTAATCTTAATTTCCATGGTCCCCCTCTTAGATTAGGTTCAACTTTCTGAATTACTGTAAAGGCAAACTTAGGTGTTGGATTCTCAGCTATGTGCTTAGCCAGAGCATTTGTCAGAATTCCCTTTTGAATGTTATATTGGTGCTCATAAATTCTTTGCTTCAACTTTCTTTCTGCTTTGCCTATATAAAATGATGGGCAAAATTCACATAATGCCACGTATACTACTCCCTGGGAATCACAAGTGTACTTTCCTCTTATTACATATTGTTTATCTCTAATGGTATACTGGTTTCCTAATTTTATGTTCTTGCACTGCTGGCAGTGTCCACATTTACCCATACCATTTCTAAGTGTATGCTCATGGCTCTGTCTTTCTAAAAGGCTTTTCAAATTTGGGCGTCTTCTATATGTGAAGTGTGGTCGTGGCTACAACACTTTATTAAAATGGTAAGGTTCCCCACGGCATTCACTTCAGAGGTACCGTTGGTTGAAGTGGTATTATGTTGAGAAAATAAAGATGGTGAAGTACTTTCAGCCTCACTTGCCATTACAAATGACTACAAACTTTAAACTTTACTGACTTGATAAAAAACAACAAAAAAGCAAGTTGGCTGCTTTATACTTCGACAAAACCAATTTATTGTAAGCGCTTTGAAGCTCTGAAGCGAATGCCGTGGGGAACCTTACCATTTTAGTACAGCAACTGCTTAACCGAGTGGATGTACTATCTAAGAACATTGAGGAAAGGAATTATGGAAGATCCAAAACTTTGTTTAGGACATCTGAGAATCTGGGAGCAAGTGGACAAGGTTTAATGTATGCAAATGTTTCTAGTGGCTCTTTGAATCTGGGGCCGAGATGTTCTCCACCTGGGAACAGTACACAAATCGTTATGGAGTCAGGTATTGTACCATCTGATGGGGCAAATGTGCACAATGACCTGACTCCTAGTTTAAATGAACAACGGACTAATAATGCCCCTAACACAGTGCCTACTATGAGGGAATATTTAAAAACTACCTAATTTTCTACAATGACAACAAGTTCTAATGGTAATGCTAGCAGCTCTACGGAGTTGCCTATATTAACTCAGCTTACAGAATTTGACACTAAAATTTTCAGGTGTCGGAAGTTGCAACTGGAAGTATCATACTTCCGAGAATGTATCACTAAGCGTATTGTCCCTAAAGGGTTGCGCCAATGGCGTTATCCAGTTGGCCTTATTAATAAATCTCCTGCTCATTGTGACTTGATTCAGCTTTTTGATTGCCATGGTTTTGAGTTTTTAGAGCTGTTAATTAAACAATACACAGTTCAAACTGATGCACTAAAAACCAAACTCAAATTTCTAGAGCATAATATTACTACTAACTCAGAGTTTGTACGCTATAAATATGATTACACTCATATTTATATGAGCATTGACTCTAGCATAAATAAAGCAATGAATATTCTAAAGGAACAGCTTATCCCCCACCCCCTGATATGAATAAACCAATTAGTAGTTTGACCGAGGGGGAACAACAACACATATTGGACAATGGAGCTAATGGGGAGGAGCTTGAAGTCATACAAGGCGATTTAAATGACCAACCACAAACATCAACTTTGCGCCGAAGTGAAAGAATAAGAGATGGCAACCAACAACGAGTAAGTAAGCAAGGTAATGACCAGGGGAATGATGGCAACAATAGAAATAACCAAGATTTTCAGGGACGCCAGCAGAATCAACGAGGCCAATGAAGGAGCAACAACAAGAACCGGGGAACGCAACGGAGATACCAGAATTATCGCAAAAGATGACAAGGGAAGAACAAAGTTTGAAGATACATGTGAGTTCTTTGCAAGATTTTAAAATATTAATTACACTGTTCTGGACATTGATGTGAATATGGTGGATACTTTTGCTAAGGGGCTTACCTTTGTCCCTGATAGAAAAGCTGATATTGCAAAGACTATTGTGGACCTTAAACTGTTTGTAAGGAAATTGAATCTAACATGTTTGATGGGGCCCAATTCTTCTCTGAATAGTAGTTTTAGGATTTCGAGTTTGTTTAACCCACCTCTCCATAGTCTCTTGCTTTATTTTTATGTGTTTGTGAAATGGATTTAAGGGCTATGTTCAACAGCAAAAATAGTATATCACTGTATAAACATAAAAAACAAAGAAATTTGACACAAGAAGAACTGGATTTTTTGCAGTTGTTAAGAATGTGTCATATTAGGGCTATGAAACTGGACAAGGGAGCAGGTTTGGTGTTTATGAATCAAGACATATATATTAATAAAATGCTTGAACGTTTAAGAAGTGAATCCTATGAACATGTCAGTTTAAATGAACTAAATGGGGCATATAAAAGAATTCACAATATTTTAAATGATCTGTTTTTGGAAGCAAGTATCACTATTGACATCCTAAAACATTTGAATATGCCAGCACCAGTTATACCAACTCTTTTTGGGTCTCCTAAGATACATAAACATTTAAATGATCTGCCTCTCAGAGGGGGTCGATAACATACGCATGTGCAAAATACATAGACAATAAATTGAAGCCCTATTTAAGAACTGAAACACAAATTTGCACTGATTCATGGGGATTTTTAGAAGGCATTCACAATTTAGAATATAATAATGAGTTTGCCTTCTTTTTTTTTTTTTTTTTTTTTTTCAATAATAATTCTTTATTTTATTTTTTCCAAACAACTAATACAGTACTACCAACTACTTACAATATGTACATGAATGCTTCCATTCTTAACTGTGGATATAAAGGACCTCTACACTGTAATCCCACAAATGCTTGGAATACAATGGGTTAGGGAATTCTAACACCTAAAAGAAGCTGGAAATTTGGACATCTATGTGATTGAAACATTACTAGAACTAGTGTTATCAAATAATTTTATGTACTTTAATGGTGACCTTTATTTACAGAAAACAGGGGTGGCCATGGGCTTACTCTGTGGTGGCAATTTTGCCAACTGTGTAATGGCATTTTGGGAAAGGCATTTCCTTTTTAGTAATAACATCTATAAGGATAATATAGCATGGTACAGAAGGTATGATAAAATTCCTGGAATCCAACAACAAACAATCGGAGCCAACCACGGACGTAGCAGCAAATGATACCAGGAAAGGCTGGATTCTTGCACCAAAACAGTACTCTTTATTTGTACCAACAAACAATGTTGAGCGCTTTCATCAATATAAAATGACTTCTTCAGAACACAATGCATAAAAAATCACTCCCTTATATACTTATAAAAAACGCCTTTTTCACCAATTATTCAATTAATGACTAAGCTTCTTAAAGAAATAAAATACCTCCCATATTCTATCCAACCTAATACTTTTTCGGGATTTTTACTTATAATCTCGGGAAGTGCCAGCAAAGCTTTTCCTTTAGGTAGAGTTATTCATCACAAATTGAAGCATATGTACAACACTGTTGAACATATTATGAAAGATTCCTGGGAATTTCTGGGAATTTTCAAGCAAGAGCTATGGAGTCCCAATCTAGTGTTTGTCACTATTGACATTCAGGATCTTTTCTCATGTATCCCCAAGAATGATGGAATGAATAGATTTCACAACAGTATATACAAATATAGTGGATTGGGACAGGATGACATATCTTTACTTATTGAATTCATGGATATAGTACTTGACCATAATTATATCTATTTTGAAGGGGAGTACAATAGACAGAAGACAGGCGTAGCAATGGGGACAGCCTGTGCCCCCATCTACGCAAATTTGGTGTTGCTTGATTGGGAGAGGGAATTTGTTTTGGAGACGAATTGGATGTCACATATCAGAAGTTATGTCCGTTATTTGGATGACATCTTTGTTCCTTGGGAAGGTGAAAAAGAAAAACTTTTTAAATTTGTAGATTACATTAATCATACCACTAGTTATCTTAAGTTTACATATCAATTCGATACAGTGGGGATTAATTACCTAGATGTTTATCTTTACAGTGATGGGAAGGCCTTCCAGTCTCGGATTTATAGGAAGGACACATATAGCAATGGATACTTGCATTTTGATAGTGCCCATTCCTATACTACCAAACGGAGTATAATAAGGGGGCAGTGCATTAGAGCTGCCAGGATGACATCAGTTAAGAAATGCATGCTGCAGGAACTATCATACATTGGTGGTTTATTTATGGAGAAAGGTTATCCCCAAGTTATGATTAAAGATGTGATTTCATACGTATCTCAAGAATGGGGCAAAAAGTATCTGCCTCTCTTGGGTATTGGATTACAGAAAACCATGGAGAAAAATAGCAACAATACTATTAACAACAGTAGTAGAAATGATAAATATACTAAAGCATGCATATTAAAATATGGCAGGCACACCAAGGAAGTCAAGGACATTATTATGTCTAATTGGAATATATTGACAAGTGACACAGTAATAAAGGAGAAGGTACCCAGTAGACCCCAATTTGTATACAAAACGGGGAACAACTTGAAGAGAATTATCGAAGTAAAATCCAGTTATCAAAGGAAAAGTAAGATACACAAAATGGGTACCAAAAAATGTGGACACTGTAATTTTTGCAGATACATATTTGAGGCACCTTTCATTATTTTAAAAAATAGTATTAGAAGTAAGGTGAGATTCTGCTATGGAAATTGTCAGACCCAGCATTTAATATACTTAGGAATATGTGATACATGTATGAATTATTATGTGGGGAAAACTGATCGTTGTTTCAAAAACAGAATATATGATCATATGTACTGCATTAGAAAACATGACATTAATAATGCCCTGTCTCGTCACCTGATTAACAACCCACAATGTACTGGTTTCAAATTTGCCATCCTCGAAGTGATATTACCAAACCCTAGAGGGGGAAACATTAAGGCAATAGTGGGTGAAAAAGAGATCAAGTGGCAGATAAGATTAGATGCAGCCACATCCCCTGGATTGAATGAAATGATTCCTACCAAACCCTTAGTTAGAGCATAATAATTTATTAAATAAAAAACTATATATATAATATATGTACTTGATAATATATTTAGAAAATACACATTGTTATACAATTGATTTATTAGTTATTGTTGTATAGGGTATTTTTAGGTAGATTTTTACAATATAAGTCATTATTAATATTTCATTCCACTATTATACATAATATGTACCTTGATTTACAACATGGATATGTATAGTGTTAATACTAGAAATGTATACAGTCCTGTTTGTTTAACTAGGACACAGTATAATTTTTATAAAAACGCATAGGTTTTGGACTTTTTACGATGATTAATATTGTAATATGGTATTAAATTCTAGTCCAGATGTAATTATTTTATTTAAATATTTATATGTTTATTGATTTAGTATATATCTTTTGATATTTTAAGGCAATACAAAAAAGTATTAGGTTGGATAGAATATGGGAGGTATTTTATTTCTTTAAGAAGCTCAGTCATTAATTGAATAATTGGTGAAAAAGGCGGTTTTTATAAGTATATAAGGGAGTGATTTTTTATGCATTGTGTTCTGAAGAAGTCATTTTATACTGATGAAAGCGCTCAACATTGTTTGTTGGTACAAATAAAGAGTACTGTTTTGGTGCAAGAATCCAGCCTTTCCTGGTATCATTTGCTGCTACGTCCGTGGATGGTACACAAGGTACCAAGATGATATGTTTTTTTGTGTGGAAGGGCCAAACAAGGATGTAGAGGAATTTATTACAAAAATAACTGAGTTTACCAACTTCTTAGAATCACATACCAGGTGGAAACGGACTCTATCAGTTTTCTAGACATACAGATAACTAAGGATAAAAGTAATAATAGGTACAGAACAGCCATTTATAGAAAACCCACCTATTCAAATGCCTTTCTGCATTTTACAAGCTGTCACCCATATTTTCAAAAGAAAGCTGTTGTAAAGGGCCAAATAGTAAGGGCAGCAAGAATGGTTTCTGCAGATAGTGATTACATAGTTGAATGTGCAAATTTGAAAGACATGTTTCTTAAAAGGGGGTATCCAGAACCTTTCCTTACACATATTATATATGAAGTTAATTTTAAAAAAACTTCCGGCCATTTTAGACCTATAGTACAGAATGGCTACCAAGGTAACAATAGGGGTGATGATATACAAAATTCTGTTGAAACAGGACATATGGGTACCCAATCAAGAACAGATAGTAATGTAACAGCTAGTCTATTGATTACATATTCTTTAGACGTTAGTTACATTAAGGATATCATATTAAGAATTGGACTATAATCCTGAAAGACAACAGAATTAATAAAGTGTTGGAGCCACGACCACACTTCACATATAGAAGAGGCCCAAATTTGAAAAGCCTTTTAGAAAGACAGAGCCATGAGCATACACTTAGAAATGGTATGGGTAAATGTGGACACTGCCATCAGTGCAAGCACATAAAATTAGGAAACCAGTATACCATTAGAGATAAACAATATGTAACAAGAGGAAAGTACACTTGTGATTCCCAGGGAGTAGTATAAGTGGCATTATGTGAATTTTGCCCATCATTTTATATAGGCAAAACAGAAAGAAAGTTGAAGCAAAGAATTTATGAGCACCAATATAACATTCAAAAGGGAATTCTGACAAAAGCCCTGGCTAAGCACATAACCGAGAATCCAACACATAAGTTTGCCTTTACAGTAGTTCAGAAAGTTGAACCTAATCTAAGAGGAGGACCATGGAAATTAAGATTAGAGGAAAGTGAATTTATGTGGCAAATTCAGACATCAGCACATACTCCCGGGTTGAATGAATATGCTTCTGTAAGATGTATATTGAAGTTGAAAGCACTTTCTAGATGAAATGTTAACTTAAAGCATATATTTTTAACCTAATAATTTCGCTATTAAGTTTATTAGATTAGTATAGGTTATATTTATACACAAACTGATGTTCGTTGCATCTAACTGACAGTTTTTAGGTTATTAGATTTTTAGATATTTAATTACCCATGCAAGTTATGGTTTTATCTGGTATTTATGTAATGAAAGATAGTTTGTGTCCTTCAGCGGTACCTATCATTTTTTCTGTTATTTTGGATTTTTTTGAAATCTAAATCAAATATAAATACAAACAAAATGTTTTTCTAATAGTAAGGATTTTATAATATTTATTAGTGTTTTTAATAATATGTTAAAACATGTTTTTTATACTGTTGCCATAGCTTCTAAGACATTCTAATAAATTGTAAGTCAGGAAGCAAGAAAGGCACTTTAAATATGAAGTAGTTTAAATTAATGGTTTAATCAAGGATCTAATTGTTTAATTATTTAATTGTTTAATTATGTTGAATTTGAGTATAAAATGGAAGTTTTATGGTTGTTGAATTGTCTGATGAAGTTGGAGCATGTGCCTCGATGAAAGCGCTTACAATAAATTGGTTTTCGTGAAGTATAAAGCAGCCAACTTGCTTTTTTGTTGTTTTTTACCAAGTCTGTAAAGTGTACAGTTTGTAGTTCAGAGATGATCTCTGCCTGTCACAGAGACTCCTCATGCTTTGGAACAAAACTCCAAATTACATCAGGCAGAGCCCCTCACTAACTCTCTTCAAGAGAAACCTTGACGAGTGGATGGGTAACAGAAAATACACCCCTGGGATCACGTCATTGGCTCTGCTTGACAGAAGATCAGTTAATTAATCAATGGGGTGGTGAAAGCTGACACACTCTGGCTAGGCTTATAAATGCCCTTGGGCAGATAGCCTAGTACCTACCTATGAACCTATGAATGAGACTACAACTAACTTCAGACACACCTTGTCTGAATAGTGGTACTGTTATGGAATATGTTAGATAAGTGTAGGGTTAGTGTTAGGGTTAGTACATGTTAATAAGGATGGGCAGGTGGCCAGGAGTGGTTCAGACACAATCCCCTTCTTACCATAACCACAAAATATCATAAAACATAACAGGACCATCTTTAAAAGTATACATTTGTTGGCCAAATATTTGGGTGTACTCAGAATTTGAATTTGTGGTAATAATACACTGAAACTTGCATATTTATCATTAAATAATGGCATTTAGTATTTTAGTTATCTTTTAACACCAATATTCTAAAAAAGACTTTGCACTCATTTAGACATCATTTTTAAAAAAGGCAAGATGAATTGCAAACAACTGAAACTGAATGGCGTGTGTGTGTGTGTGTGTGTGTGTGTGTGTGTGTGTGTGTGTGTGTGTGTGTGTGTGTGTGTGTTCGTGTGTGTGTGTGTTTTTATATATATATATATATATATATATATATTATATATATATATATTTTATATATATATATATATATATATATGTGTGTGTGTGTGTGTGTGTATTTTATTATATATTTATATGTGTATGTGTGCGTGTGTGTGTATGTGTGTATTTTATTATATATTTATATGTGTGAGTGTGTGTGTGTGTGTGTGTGTGTGTGTGTGTGTGTGTGTGTGTGTGTGTGTGTGTGTGTGTGTGTGTGTGTGTGTGTGTGTGTGTGTGTGTGTGTGTGTGTGTGTACACACACACACATATATGTGTATGTATGTATGTATATATATATATATATATATATATATATATATATATATATATATATATACAATAGTTTATAGTGAAATAAAAATGGTTCCAAAAAATATATGCAATGTTTCAGTCAAAATGGTTGAATTTGTCAGATGATATCACTACAAGAAGGAATGCAACTGCCCTCCTTTGTTACAATTCTGTCAATGCCATCAACAGACTGACTACAATTACTAAGCTCTAAATAGGAGGGTTTGGGTGTTTAATTCATCAGTCTCTTTCTTCTAATAACTTACCTTTATTGCACTGCAGTGATGGGATGACTGGAAAGATTGAACTCACTGCTAGCTTTAATTTAAACAAATGAACAAAGTAAAAATATGATATAACTGAAATAATAATATGTTTACCGACAGAACCTTATTATCTCACATTGTAATGACATGGATAGAAGGATGTTTAACAGAGAAATTGCCAGACATGAAATATTTTATACAGCAGTGATTAGAATATTCCAGAGCACCTGGATTTTTTTCCATAAAATACTACTAACCTAATAATGTAGAGATTTTTTGTATAGTAAGGAGCAAAGCAAAATCGATGGGTTGTTTGTTTTGCTGACCAGTTGTATAATGATGATAACTGACAATTTGTATAATGATGATTGATAATTTTGTTTGTTTTTTTTTTTTGTTTTTTTTTGTTTTTTTTTTAGTTCCTGTAGGGGTTTTATAGTTTTATTCCTTTATTGCCATAATAAAGGACTCGCTGAAATGGATATCACTTAGTCAAAATATGAAAATCACATTGCTACATTTGCATTCTTCTGATATTTTTAAGTGTTTAAAATATGCAAGATGTGATTAAATACAGCAGAGCTGCAATCTCCTCCCCACCTCCCTACCCTGACCAAACACTTAAAACAAAATTCAAATGATAGTAATTTTCTTTATCCTGACAAAAGTCTTATGAATGTTTTACATAGCCAGTGCATCTGTTGGAACAACTGCATTCTTGGCTTCTTCAGATGCTTGAGAATATTGTTTATTCTATGGGGCAGGACCATTTTGGGTCTCCTGTAATGACTTTCCTAGTGACCATGATGTATGCTATTCACTCATGCTTATTTTTGCAAAGCTAACCATTTATATTCATTTTGGTCCTATTTGTTTGTTTTCAAAAGTTATATAAAATTATGGTCTGACAGTACTAATGACATAATTAAGCAATAATTAATGAGTGGGTGAGGGGTTACTGAGGATTTAACTACGACTGGTGTGGTTCAGTTATGAGGGCAATAATTAGACTATTCCACAGCAACTGGATTTTTCCCATAAAATATGAGTTTATTGTCTTGATTTACCTTCAAAATTCCATTGTGTTTTACTGCACTAAACAGAGTAAATACTTAATATACCCACACCCCTGTGTCAGTTATTGCTATTATACAATGACATTTTTAATGAAAAGAAAACACTGCTTACTTTTCTTAAATAATGTCATTGTATAATGGTATTGTAGTGTTCTCCCTTTCTGTTTCCTCATTCTTTCACATTTATTGATGTACTGCACATGCGTACGGGGACTTACATTTACATGCTTGCACAGTATATCAGTGCTGTTGAAGATAAGCGATGGAGAAAGGAAGGTCTCCGTTTCTTTTTTTTTTTTTTTTTTTTTTTTTTGAACAAAAAAATATATATATAAAATCTGGACAGTGTAGAGGTACAAGAGAGATAAGGCAAAAATACAAGGAAAATCAGGTACATTTATTTAGTTTTGCAGTATGTCCCTTATTTTCCTTACATTTGCTCTGCCCTCCAGTACCTCCCTACCTCTTACCTCAAGAAATGCCACAAAGCCTTCAATAATGAGGGGCAAAGGTCCCTATTGTTAATGTTGCTCTTATAAGCTTAGAAAGCTGCTAGAATAACAGGATGTATGCAATTGTGCATTGCCTGTAGAATATGAATTCTGAAATTGAAAAATGCGTCTCATTATTTAGTGACTTCACTCCTCAATGATTTGTCAGAAAACCAAAAATTTTATGAGAAACAGACATAAAATATGAGCCAAAATGTTGGATATTGTGAAAATCTGGACAGTTAAAACATATGCAGTAGAGAGTTGATTATTCAAAATAATGCAGCTGTTCGGATAATCAAACATATATTGAACCTGATAAAGAACTTCTAAAACCTTTTTTTTTGCATGCAGGAATACACTTTTCAACCACTCAGTATTACAGTGGACAATACAGAATATTTTTCACATATGAGTGGGCTACAACCTCAAAAAACACGCACAAGTGAATACATATAACCTTTACATATTCAGACTTTATGATTTTTCCTACTCAAAACCTTTGGAAGGCTGCATTCAGATAACTGACAGTTCAGATAATCAATGTTTGGATAATTGACTCTCTACTGTAGTTCCATAGCATATATTAATAGAAGAAAGTCCAGTCACACTTCAGCAACCAGACTTTTTTTCTGTTGTTATATCCTCAATTTACAATGGGCATGCTGGATGGGCTTATCAATCAGTGTGCACATTTTTGAATACTTGGTTAACCTGAAAAGTCAAATGAGCTATCACTGTATATGTTATATTATCCATAGAAAAATACTAGATTATTAAGCAAGATTATTTTATAGCTGTCCTGTGCTTATGGTTACTAAAGAGACTATGTTAATTATGTCATATTTTATTACTGCTGCTCTACAGATGAAATACTGAAATTTGTATTTATGTATAAGAGTTGCAGGTTTTTAAAAATAGTTTGAACTATATGACAAAGTCTGACTCACTGTAAAATGCCTTACAAGAAATTATCATATGAGTAGAGATAGTTAGTTACTTGTAATTTATTTAATAATTTATGGCTTGTGAAACAATCAACCTTCCATCTAATGTCATTCCTTAATTTTGAATCCCTATTTAATTCTTTACAGTGTCACAGAGAGCTAGAGCTGATCTTAACAGACTAAAGGTGCAATGCAGAGAGACAGTCATGGACAAAACAACAGCCCACTATAGAATGCATACACACACACCACACATACACAGTACATCAAGGCTTTGAAACAGAAACAACGGAGAAAAGAAAGTCTCCATTACTCCGTTTTCTCTATTTTTTTTTATTTAAAAAAAAAAAAAAAAAAAAAGGTTTTGGGGCAGTTTATACCAACGGAAAAAAGTCTGGGCGACCAGACCTTTTTCTGTTGGTATATTGTGAGATTTACAATGGGAACGCTGGTTGGGCTGGCCAATCAGCGTGCATGTTTTGAATATTAATAGGGAGACATTGTATAATAATGCAATTGAGTTTGCTATTGTGTAAGCTTCATACCTCTCAACCTGGAGACATCAACAATCTGGACAAAGGCCCACGAAAATTAGGCACAACTGGCCAAAAATCTGGATGTTAATTAATATAAAATTTGCATGCTTAATAATCTAACTCCACCCACTCCAATGGAAGTGTGGGACACAAATATTCAAACACAAGCTGAAAAACACAAAAATAACACAAACTATAACAATAGCATTATGGTTTCATTTATATTAACACTTGAACTTAGTAATGCATAAAGTCCACATCATGTTTGCTTGTTAACATTCACTCAAAAGATTTTCTTATTTTCTCTTAGTTTTTCATAAATAAATGTATCTAACAAGCCAATGATATAATACTTTACCTGTTTACACCATCTTAAAATCACTGAGCTCCTTAGAGGATTGTTTAAATTAATACATTTTAAAGATCACCCAGAGATGTTATCATGTCTATTTAATGTTGGTCTTTCTCCTGTTTTCAGTTTTCATGCTTTTTCTTTTCTTAATTGTTTCCTGTTATACCATTTATCCCTTCCCCAGCAATATTTTCCTCAGTACATTCTACTCCCCTGCAGTCTCCAAACATTCTTTTTTTTTATTTTGTGTCTTTATCACCATTTTTTCTTGTACTGTTTTGAAAGCAATTAAAACATTGTTATGTTTTAGTCCATTTTATTAATCTTTTCAGATCCCTGATCCTGTGAGATTCAGCATTATATTCAGCATTTTCACCAGGCAGAGCATTATCATTTGTTTTATTATTTTACCCAGAAGTATCATTACAATCAAAGCATAAGTGCCATTATTGACTTTATAATCTGCAAAATAACTCACAATCTCTTCTTTTGTAACCCTTCTCTCTACATTGTATTCAGCTTTTCCTATGATGGTCATTTATTAAAGGTTCAAAGTCCCCACAAAAAGTCAGTACCTGACTATCCCCTTATTATTAATTATCAAAACATTGGGTAGATAAGTTATGATGCACATTCCAAGTTGCCCATGTCTCACATCTTACTCAATTCAGTCTATATTTCACTTTCATTTTTATGTATTCTTCAGTCTCATTTTGTGATGCATCCATTCTAAACTTCAGAACAATTGTCTTCTTTATCTGTAATGCAGATTTTGCAGCATTTATTGTGATTTCTAAGCTTGTTTTTTCACATATTGTACTTATTTGACTGCCTGCACTTTTAAAAAGTTGTTTTTTGTTTAAATAATTTGTTTAACTGTTGTAGGCTACACACTAAAATGTTATATCCTTTTCTGATCGTTTGTAGTCATTTAAAGTGGTTTTAAGTGTATTTTTTACTGTTTTTGCCTTATCTTTTCAAAAAAACAAACAAACAAAAAAATTCCTTGTTTCCTGCCTTTCTAAGCCAGTATAGTCCAGTTTTCAGGCTAGTGCTGAATTCAGGGCTGTGATACTAGTTTCTGAGTTGCCCATACCTTACTTGGATAGAAGGAAGTTTCTCTGTTCACCTGTGAGATAGGGGAACTTTGAGCAACCTATCTGACACTGGAGGAGTGATTCCAGCCCAGAAGTTAGCAGTTTATTGGACATTTTGGGCTAATTTCTATCTCTTTCATTTCCCTACTATAAAAACCACATTTGCACGGTTTTGCACACCAGGCAGTGCCGGTTAGCTATGGTTAAATTATTTCCGGCTCCACTAAGTCTCCTCTTCAGTTTTTCCCTTGAAACTAGTCTCTCAACCTAAGCACTCAAAAAGCATCTTACAACCCAGCACTTGCTCAGACCTAATAGCAAGCACTAATACACTGTGACACTGATTGCCCAGCAGGGCAAGGCTCTTTATTCACTCCTCACCAACCAAGTGACTAAGCAGCTCACCCTACTATTCAGGCATGACCAAAGAGCAACTTCAGGTGCAGTCTCCAGTCCAGCTGGTGAATCTGAGTATCTTGAGGCAATGTTACAATTGCCTCATGTACACAGACAACCCTCTCCTCCTACCACAAAACACTAACATATGTGAGAGATGCAATTATACAGCCAAACTGGAAGCTAAGCTGTCTCCACCCAAGACTGGAACAGACAGTCAAGAGGAGAAGGTTAACACTTGCACCACAACTCCAGCCACACACAGACCTACTAAAACTGCACTGGAAAAAAATACACATAAATACACAAAATCATACTTGGAGGCTCTAAATAAAAACCTGCAAAAGCATCAGAGACCTCCAAAGCAGACACCCAAACAACCTGCACTTCCCGTTACAAGCCAGACAACACATAAAACACAAAATCAATGTGCCACACAATCACAGCCCTTAAGGTGAAATAACCTACCTAACACACTAGTAACAGGTGACTCTATAGTCAAGCACACTGATGTCCCACTCACTTGGCTGGAAAAGCAGAAGGTTACTGTTAGCTGCCTGTTGGGAGCCAGACTCCGCCACATAACACAAGCACTCAGGTCACTCCAGAACAAGTAAAAATATGACTCTATCATTGTTCATGTTGGTATGAAGGACCTGAGATGTACCTCGCTGGACTACATGAAAAGAGACATGGAAGAGCTCTCTGTTCATGCAGCCCAGGCTGGTATGACCCTGATCCTGAGTAGCATCCTGCCTTCACCAAGAATGATACCTCAGTATAAAGAAAAAAAATATCAGTTTCAACAATTGGCTTAGCTTCTGGTGTCATTCAAAGAGGATCCAGTGTCTGTCAGCCTGGGACGACATGCTTGACAAGCCACGTTGCTTCACAAGAGATGGCTTGCACCTGTCACCCCTAGGCTTTTGAATACTGGTCAAGGCTCTTGCTGCCCCCATAGTGCCTTTTTTAGGCATAACTCAAAAGTCAAACCCACCTCCGTAAACAGCACAATTAACAAAAAACTGAGGGTTATGCTACTCAATGCCAGGAGTTTAAATCTTAAAACGCATGAGCTCGAAGCACTCCTCAGTATGGAGAACGTCGACATCTGTGCAGTAACTGAAACCTGGTTCAAGGCTCCAGAGAGCACCCCAGCACTAAGGGGCTACAACTCATACCACATGTTTCGGCCACAGAACATGGACCAAAACACAAAAGGATGGGGTGTATCCATATACATCAAGGATACCTACACCTCCAGGTTAGTGGTGCAGCATGATACCTCTGAGATCATCCATGTGCAACTAACATCGGGCAAATCTGCAATGCAAATTGTGGCTTGCTCCAGATCACCCTCCATGACCTAGGATCACCACTCCACCTTTCTGGAGACAGTGGAAAACATGAAGGTCCTACCAAACACCCTAATATTGGGCGATTTTAATTACCCTACCTTTCACTGGGAAAACTACTTGAGTACAAATTCCCAGGCCCAGCGCTTCCTAGAAATCATCAACTCAAATGCCCTGGATCAGCTGGTAAACTCCCCTACCAGAGTTGAAAACATATTGGACCTGGTCATCACCAACATGGGCGACAGGTGTTCCACACCGGAGGTCAATCCGTCACTGGTTAGATCAGACCATAAACTAATCACTCTAGATGTCCACACCCCACCACCACCCCCAACTAAGGAAACCACAGTAAAAAACATTTCTAAAGCAAACTTCACCTTACTTAAGACAGAGGTGGTAAGTTTCACAGCCCCCACACTAAAGGATAATGCTGCCCAAGATACAGAAACCTTTACAAATGCACTCTATGAGCACCTACAAGAATGCATGGATCATGCCATCCCTAGCAAAACCAAGACTCACTCCTCTAAGAGAAGGAAACCAGTTTGGTGGACCCCTGCAATAAACAGACTATACAATAGAAGGAGGAAACTAGTTCAGAAAAAAAGCAAATCCCAAGAAGGAAAGACATCCCTGATCAGTATCAGTAAGAAACTGAGGTCCCTCATGAAATCATCCAAGGCTAATTTCGAAAGAAAAAATATCCAAGGATTCAAAAGATAACCACAAAGCCTTCTTTTGCTATGCTAAGAATCTAAGTGTCAACTCACAGATATGCACTGAACTAGTGCAAAATAGCTCAAAATATACTGAATCTACTGATATTGCCAACATCCTGGCAGATAGATTCAGTGCAAACTTCACCCCCCTCTCACCTCCAAAAGTGCCCACAACAATACCTGAAAAGTGTAGTGTCCCAAAAATCACAGACGCACAGGTGAAAACAGCCCTTTCAAAAGCCAATAACACAGCATCAATGGGACCAGATGGTGTCCCAGGCTGCATCTTAGCACGAACTACAGAACAAACTAACCCCCCCCCACCTAAACACGCTGTTCAACCTCAGCCTCTTCATAGGCTATGTGCCCATAGAATGGTGCACAGCAACGATTATTCATCTCCACAAAGGAGGAGCCACAACTGACCCTGGTAACTATTGCCCCATAAGCCTGACTAGCCTTGTCTGCAAGGCTATGGAGTGCATCATGGAACTCATTAACAAAGACATTGGGAACCTCCAAACACTTGTCCTGACCCCAGTTCAGCTTTGTTAAAGGCAGATCATGCCTACTAAACCTGGTTGACTTCTTCGAGACAGTCACCAAGGCCATAGACGAGGGAAAGGTGGTTCACACACCCTACCTTGACCTCGCCAAGACTTTCAACACCATTCCCCACTCGGGTATTACAGAAAAACTCACCAGCCTGAACATAAACCCCTACATCATGAGATGGGTTGCCAACTGGCTTACAGACAGAACTCACATGGTAAGAATAGCGGGATCCAGGTCCAACTCTAAACCAGTCAAAAGTGGTTTCCCGCAAGGCTCGGTCCTGGGACCCCTACTGTTTGGCATATACTTCTCAGAAGTACAGGAAAACACAGGAGGACTACAGCTAACCAAGTTCGCCGATGACTGCAAACTGGGAGCCATAATTGACTCTCTGGCTGACACGGACATCCTCCAAAAGGGCCTTACTGAGATGGACACCTGGTGTCAAAGTCATGGCCCCAAGCTAAATGCCAAAAAATGCATAATCATCCCGTTTGGGAAAAACAAAACACCCGCAAATTACCACATAGGTGGCTGCCCCCTTAATACAGAAGAGGTAATAAGAGATCTGGGGACCCAGGTAGATAGTAATCTCTCCTTTGACAATCATATTGCCAGAGTAGTTAGGAAATCCTTCTATGTGGCTCATCTAATTACTAAAGGATTCGCATCTAGAAATAAAGAGGTTATAGTGCCCTCTTACTTGTCACTCATTAGACCCATCATAGAGTATAATGCCCCATTTGGGATGTACCTCACAAGACACTTCCAACAGTTGGAAAGACCAGAAAAGTACCTCACCAAGCAGATTACTGGTCTCAAACATACGTCCTATGCAGCCCAACTGAAAAAACTCCGGCTGTACTCAGTGGCATATTGCTTGCTCAGAAGCTGATCTCTGCCTGACTTACAAAGTCATGTCCAACTCAGAATTGATGGACATGCTCCACCTAAAGAAATCCAAGTCACTGCAAGCCATGTGCTCTAGTGAGCTAAATCTCACCACAACAATAAACAGAACATGCTGGAGGGATAGATTCCTGTCACAGAGACTCCCCATGCTTTGGAACAAAATTCCAAATTACATCAGGCAGAGCCCGTCACTAACACTCTTCATGAGAAACCTTGACGAGTGGATGGATAACAGAAAATACACCCCTAGGATCACTTCATTGGCTCTGCTTGACAGAGGATCAGTTAATTAATCAATGGGGTGGTGAAAGCCGACACACTCTGGCTAGGCTTATAAATGCCCTCGGGCAGATAGCCTAGTACCTACCTATGAACCTATGTCAAAGTCATGCAATATAAAGTTCGTCCAAGCTGAGTATTAACTTTGCAGTAAACCGTTCCACAAAAGTTGATGTCATTTTTAAAGTCTCAAATGACATCTGCAAATATCCCTGAACCCAAATGAATGACAATTCTAACATTCTGCACTCTGAATCCAAATCATTATGTCCCACATCTCATACTCTGTAAAGGCATTCTTTCCATTTCCTCAAGCAAGTTAAATGTATTTTTTTCACATTTTGAAACACATTTCTTTGCTATCAGATTTAATTGCAACAGTGTAATTTATCACCCTTCAATCCACATTAGTTCTTCCTGCTTCTATGCGCATGGTGATGACATCATCATGACTATCACTATCAACACCACCATCTGTTTCTCTGCCCAAATCCCCCAACTAGCTTTTAGTTTGTGTGTACGAAACTGCAACTGTATGCCCTATGACAGAGTTCTGGTGAACTCCATTCTCTTGTACAAGGAATTTGTTCTCAATAGCTGCACTCCAAGAGATCATCTTACTTGTCAGTGGTTCAATCATTTTAATCAGCATTTCAAATCCACCTTCCTGCAATGCTGTTTTATGTACATCTTCAACATTTTCAGTGATAAAGACATTTCCTCAATATTTTCATCAGAGTCTGCATTAAGCATCTCATCCTAACCTCCTGCGCCTTCTACTGCTTCTTGTCTTTCTGTCGTGTTAGCTTTTGGGCTAAATTTCCCCTGGTAAGTATGAATACCACCTATGAGCTCCGCTGAAAGCAGGACACAAGCCTGATTTTGTTAAGCTCTATGGGACTAAATTTCCCTGGTAAGTATGAATACCACCATA
>NC_056730.1:385956872-386040294 GCF_019279795.1 Protopterus annectens | reverse complement strand
GTTTCTGAGGGTTACACATTTTCTATTATAGCAGTTTTATTTGCTATATATATGGCGGTTTTCCCCCTCCCCAGTATACACATTAGGTGCATACACAAATGAGTGTTCTCTCTCAATGGCTTCCAAGCCTGCTAAATTAAGAAGTATGTATGCCTTTGTACGTGCGTCTTTATAAGAAAAAGCAGCCTGTATGAAATTATCAATTCTTGTTCAAACGCTCACCAATTCTCAGCAATATTGTTATCAAACACTAGCAGTTCAGGTCTATAAAATCCCTCTGCCATAACAACAAAATACATTTAAACATAAGCATAGACTGGGTACTTGTAATTATGTTCGAATGTACAACAATCACTTTGAAAAGGCTTCAATTTGACACTGCAAACACTGTGAACATTCCAGAAACTTTGGACACTTTGAATAGCTTTAATCAATACAAAAAAAGTGGTACATTGTGAAGAAATGCTGTCATTTTAACCTTTTCATACATTTTGACACTATTTTGAACATGCTGGTATATTCCTTTGCTTTTAACTGTGTGCCTCATGGCTTGTGTGTTGCTTCAACTTTGTATCCCATTCTGGCACCATATTGCTTGTCTCATGCTTTCAAAAGAGACAAGGAAGTGGTGTGCGGGTTCAAGATATTTATTGTAAATAAACATGTCAGGAACTGAATTAGAACTTGTATTTAAGCTAACTGATTCACTGATTACTTTAAACACACTCGCATGTGCATCTCCATTCATGACTGCATCCACTCTGCCTAACTGTACAAAATGGCACTATTCTTGCACTTGCTCAGTATTTATATGCAGTTGCTATCTAGCTACAGTGGCTGAAAAGGAACAATACATTCAATAATATACAAGTGTTAATCCTCCTACAATTATTAGAGGGCTAGATTATTTTATAAATTTCTAATCGGGAGTGATATAACAGGTATCATATATGTATATAACTGTACCACCATACTCAGATTTACTTTTTTGTTATTATTTGTATATTGTGTGACTTTTGTTACAGTGCTGATCTGATTCCTGTCCTATCTCCTCTCCTGGTGGCTGCCATGTATGCACGCTCACAGATGCAAGGACCTGCTATGCCTTTGTTCTGTAAATGTGCACATTCTCCTACAAGCTTCATGAAGGCTGTCAAGAGGACATGACGTGGCAGACCATGTGCACATTCTGACCCATGTCCTGCATGCCATGCGCTGCTCCCCAGTAGGTGCAGGAACTGTAGTGAGACAGACTACCTCCCTGCAACCAAGGTTGGATGAATTAGCATCAGCCACACTTTCTCACCTTCAGTCATCACCTCCCCCTGCACTCAGTTCCTACTCAGTCCTCAGTTACAGCTTTATACCACTCGGACATAGATATGTAATACTGAAATATAAGCAGATATGTTCTTGTTTCAGGGCCATACAGATGGCCTGGCTTTTACCATAAGAGTCAGTGATGTTTAAAGCAGTTACATGGTCTTCAGAGAAGTAAAATTAAAAGGGCTCATGCTTCAAAACATGCTGCAACAATTGTCTAATGTAATAACTGTCATTGAACGTTCCTGAAAGCCAGAAATGTAACACTGAGGGCTATGACTACAACAGGAAATCACTGACATACTCTCTCACTGACCTTTCTTCTAATATTTTAATAGAAAATGTTTTCTGTACATTTGGTATATCTTCTAACTATTCATGTTGATTTTTTTTTATTTAATTGGATGTTTTATGTACGTTTATTGCTTCAACAAAGAGTGAAATGTAAAAATGTAGTATTTTTAAATTGCAAAAGCTTTACTTTGTGGATCTTCAGTAACTGTGTTAAGCATTTCATGCATATTGTCATTCTTATGTTTTTTATGATTGTTCAGTTTTTATCACATCTAGATGCAAATACCTATCTGAAATTTCTTCCAGTGTTGTCTTTCATAGCTCATTAGAAAGACTGTGTACTCCTTTATGAAATGGTATAACAATTTAATATTATTCAGCATTCCCTCATTTGCTTTGTGTGCCACTACTTGCAGTGACTTATGTTACCACCGAACACAGCACTCATTATAGGAGCATTAGCAATCATATAGAATACTTTGTCAAGTCTTCAAATGTTACGTTGAGTTTTTGTGTGGTTTCTGTGGTGCAGAATCACCAGTTACCGGCAGTTAAGACAGTGGGTGATAGAAAAATATGCATAAAATGAGTCATGAGTCTGGGAAACATCGTAACTGTCATGCAGGTTAGAGCCTTCAATAACTGGAGGACCATGTATGGAACAGTGAAGCTAATGGAAAACTACTTACTGTGATTCAGATCAACCTATTGTTTCTTCAGTTCTTCAGTGGACATTTCATACTGAAAAAAGTGATAAAGAAGCAAGTACAGCAACAATAGTAAACAAATATATAAGACGTATACAAAAGATGGTTGCCTCACATTGGTAAGGGGCTTTAGTTTATATGTACAAGTCTGAAGATGACACTCAAATCTAAGCAATCCTTGGTTCCCAAAAATGTTTTGCTCATATTTTGAATGATCACTGCTCCATTACTTTGCTATAGATTTATCTGATTAGACAGCAATAATAAGTTTCATTTTACAAATGAAGTCGTCTTCTTCTGACTTTGTTGATAGTTCCCATTATTGACATATTATGTGTTCTTGATGGCTGTCTGTCTAGAACACTAACATTTATTTTCTCCTACCGTCCTTGGGATCATATTGTTAGCAGAATGCAGAAATTCAACTGATGTCACATCAAACTGTACTTTCAGGTGAATTGATTTCATCAACATTAAGGAAAGAATTCAATTGGATTTAGTAGCAACTTCTTCATTCAGTAGTCCTCTGTCATTCTGGCATGAAATGAACCAGTTTTATAATACAAACATGCTAGTTAGCTGCCACTAATAGCTTTCAACTATTAGAATCATTATAAATGATTAGAAAGAGTATAGAATTGCTAGTTCTGTCCTTTACCATTAAAACATTGTATTAAAAGCATCATGTGATTGCTTATCTATCCAGAATGTGTGACTGTCAATATGTTATGACCACTATATTCTCTTTCCCCAGCACCAAATGAAATTAAGAATCTACTTCACCTCTGAGGAAAACCTTTTAGTCGAATACTTCTTTGTCGAACGCTAATTGCCGAAACCTCAATTCGTCAAATGATTGTTTTAGAGAATTTTTTCCTAAGGGAAAATGCTTGGCCATCATTGAGAATTTGCCCTTTTCCCCACTGTATTGTGATCTTGAAGTTGGTATATTTAGTTTGGGGGGGGGGGGTATGGGGGCATAGCCCTCCACATTGGTGAGTTTTAAATTTTGTAAAATTTTTGATGTTTGTTAGGCTGGTCAAGCGTCTGTTAACCCTAGGAAAAATTTGCTTAAACAACCATTCGACGGATTGCGCTTTCGACAATTAATGTTTGACAAAGAGGTGTTCGACTAAAAGATTTTTTGTTGAAATGATATAGAGCCGAAATTGGCCTATTAGTAACAATTGTACACTGGCATGCACCAAAATGAATTAGATAATGTTCCATCCCTCTGTTGGACAGTGCTGGATATAAGAGAAAATGGAAGTGATAATTAGATCTGGTAACTGCATACTAGTGACAATAACTTTCACATTAAATTACTGTAACACAAGAGCTTTACCTGTAACCATACATATGAAAAGAGCAATGTGCAGAAAAAAAAATAAAGTCAGTTATCAGTATTTACATAAGCAGCTACTGATCTACATCTTACTTACCAGAATATGCAACTGAAGTTATGAAATAAATTAAAGGTAACCAAAGCCAACATGAAAATAAACTATTTGCATTTCAACTCTTATTCTACTTATAATGAGTAAACATTTATGTGGATGCCATTCCTGTTTTCCACAATCTGTTCCCCTTCCATGTGCATTTAAATGATGGGGAATTTGATTAGTACTGTTGAGAACAATGGATTGAAGTACTAGTGCTGTACACCGTGAGGAGGGCTCCAAGGATGAATATTATGTAGCCGGAGTTATCAGTCAGAGAGGTGTGCTACCATCTTCCCTCAGTACTGGAGGAAAATGCATGCCACTGATGGGATTTATGACTTAAAACCAGTAAGGGACTCTGACTGCAAGGGTCTGTATGTTAAAGCAATTTAAATGTATGGACATGATTGTTACATATAGTGATGGTGAATTTCGTCTTACATAAATGCCTCTCCCTCTTGCACTGCATTACAACATGCATATAATATAGTGAAACGGGTAAAGAACCATGCATCCATAAGCCATAACATTCCATGTCTGATAGCAGAAGGCCTCTGTCAGGCTATGTCCTTAGAAAGCCTTATTACCTCTGTGTAGCTGAAGACATCTGATGCGGTGTGTACAAAGGGTACCTGCAGGAAAATTGAAAGGCTACATAATGTGTATGAAAATAACAGATTCTGCTGCATATGATTGGTCATTGCAATCAGGACATTTAAAGACTAAGTATTCAGCAATTGAACTTGCACTTGAAGATTTGGTTAATACTGCACAATGGAATACTACAGGTCTAATAAAGGCTTAATATGGATGACATTTTAATATGAAAGGTACAGCATTTAGTTACATACAGTGTATGTTTTCTTATTTGTCACAGATTCCATCCTCAATGTTCCCTGTGTATATATGTCAAGGACCTAGAAGCCTCCATGTGGATATGATGTTCTGTGGTCTGTTTTGAAAAGATATATTCCCAGGGAATAAGTTCATTCTTAAAATTTTTACTTCATATGTGACAAAATTCAATAACCTTCATATCTTTTGTTATGTAATTTTTTTTTATCCTCAAAAACTTGTGTTGTCAGACTTTTCAATGGCAACTATATTGCATGCAAGATGTTTCTCTGGGAACTTACTTTGTTAGCTCTTTTGAAACTGTCTGATGACCCTGATGTTTTTGTACATTTCAAAAGTGTAACACCATATGCAGCTGATGACGTGCTTAACCTTATTGAAGAAAAGTGTGGGCAGTATTTGTACATGATGAGCTTAGGCATAGTGGGTATTTTTCTGTGGGCCACACCTGAGTGTAGCTGAGGTGTGATTCAGGGACAGCAGCTGACATGGTTAATTGAACAAGCCTGAAGGAGTCTTATACAGTAATGAGATGGAAATGAGGAATGTATGAAAACGCTGTGGCTATCTTAAGTAAATGAGAAACTCCTTACACTTTTGAGTGAGTCATAGCTGCTATTTAATTTGCATCTGCCCTGCGCAGCTAAGGTGTATACTAAGAAAGGTCATGCATTTTCTATCCACTTTGTAACATGCAAAGATGCTTGTGTTCACTGGCAACCTAGATATTGTGTTTTCTGAGGTGATTATTTCATTCTTACCAAAACCAAGTGCACCCAGCAGTGCTTGCTGGCCAAGAAGGTGAAGATATAGGTAAAGGCTAACTCACATGAACTTTGTTGATCAGGAAATCTTGGAAAGGTTTAGAGTAGCTAGAGACATAGTACTGGCTTTGGTGAATTTGTATGACTCACATAAGGGGACTGGGGGATGCATGGTCTTGCTATACCTGTGGATACCAACGTATATATAGCCCTCAATATACTTGCCACAAGGACCTTCCAGAGACAAATTGTGGACACAGTGGGTATCTTGCAGGTGTCTGCCTCAAAAATAATTTAACAGTTCCTTGACAAATTCTTGGCACATGTGGATCGATATAGCTATTACCCTGTGTCAACTCAGGACCAAGCACATACCATGCATGCATGCATGCATGTATGCTTTCTGTGGGATGGCATACTTGCTTGAGGAGCTTGATGTGATAGATTGCACACATGTTGCTATTAGAGCCCCATCTGGACCCCAGGAGGAGTGGTTGCAGAACAGGAAGGGTTATCATTCTATTAAGTGCCAGGTATTGTTTGACAAAAGAGGCTGCATCAGCAATGTGTCAACCCAAAATTTTGGCAGTACCCATGATTCTTATACTTGGCACACAAGCCCACTGTACCACCTCTTTGTATAAGGTAGAATTTTTCATGGACACCTGGTTGGTAAATGCAGATATATAATATGGTTAAAAAACATAGTCATTTCTTTCATTATAGAGTGGCACAGGTACTATTGAGTAACCCCCTCCCCTTTATGTGTCTTCTCCCTGTTTTGCTTTCCAGCTGACACAGGCTACACAGTCAAACCTTGGCTTATGACACCCATCTGTAACTCCCAGTAAAGTGCAGAGGACTGATCAACATTGCCCTGTGCCAGCCATGGATAGTCATTAAATGAATGTTTGATCTGCTTTAAGTCCATTTGCATTGCCTGGACAAGTCTGGGGTTACCCTTCAGTATGACATGGTTACTGCATGCAGATTGTTTATAGCCTACTGTATTCTGCACAATATGATCATGCATCATTCTGGTGTACAACTGCCACAACCAGTCACTGATACTGGCAGTGCAAATCCCTCTATCTTTCCTCTCACCAATGATGATAACGATAGTGGCTGGCCAAGTGAAGCAGGCTAGCACATGGTATATGGCTGCACAGGTAGAAAGGGGGCATCTAGTCCACAACTATAAGGGATGACATTCTCTTTGTGAAAGTGAAAAAATTCACATAGATAATACTTGATGCATACAGTATTACTTGTTGGTTATGGTAAGCTGTGTATGGTTAACTTACACTGTGCATTAGACATTTTCTACATATAAAGGAAAATATTTTTTTTCATAATTTCCTATCAGTCATCATTTGTACAATGCTATGGGGTAAGTGGTACAAGGGCTTCTTATACTGTCAGGCTTTGACTGAAGTGTGTAAAAGCAGTTGTTATGAAACATGTTTACTGCTATAATGAGATTGTTCACTGCAGTGTCCAGAAGACAGTATGATGAATAGTACTATGCACAGATTACTTATATTGAAAAAATAATTATTTCATTTTTCTTGTGCTATTTTCTTATTACTGCTTTTCAGATAGAAGGAAGAAATGCAACACTTGTATTTGTCTGAAATGTGACTGCTGTGCGAGTACTGTTTCATCTGTTGCTGTGCACAACAGTCAGGTGTTGAGTGGTATGGTGCCCGCCTCCCCATTGTAATGTCATTTCCTCATTCTGCTGAGTGTGTCATTGCCTACAGAGTTATCCACCTGTTTTGGTACAACGGACTCTGCCAGTACACTTTCCAACTATGTGCCACTGTCACCAAGCTGTTTCATGAGTATGACAGTTATGATATCATTATCAAAAGCCACTCTGCTGTCAACATCAGCCTGCTGTGCTGAGGGACAGGATGTAGCTGTTTCTCATTCTCATTCTGTGGAGGAATATGTCAAGATGTGGTTAATGTGACCTGTGACAGGATGAATTATTTTACGTAAAATTAGGATGAACACGATTACCATTCATTGTCTGTAGAGTCCGAGTTACACCTAACATTGATGGTATACATGATGATGAAATATGTATGGGTGATATGTACAAAGGTGTCATGTCAAATACATCATAGACTAATGTAGTGAAATCAGCAACATGCCAACTTTCCATGCTGCCTAACTGTGGTTGTTGCAGGGGTCTGAAAGTATTTTATGCCACCTCTGATGATTCCAGAGTATCCTCATTGGCATCAAAGTCATTACCCCTTACAGAGATAGCACACTTCATCTGTCATTAAAGGCTGGAGTGTAGAAGGCCCACTACCAGTGATGTTACGGGCAATTGTATTCTGACCATTTTTTGCCCTGATACACCACCACATCATTATAGCTTTTCCTACACTGTGCCAAGATGAAATTATTTCACCCTACAGCACTTAATGCTGGGCACCACTTACTTCCTTACTTTATCTCTCTTTGCCTGTTTTGGCCCCTCTTTTTTCAGAAACACGTTTTCCATATGTCCTCAGTGCATCAATGAGGACGTGATTCTCCTCAGGTCTGAAGCTGTCTCTGTTGTGACTTGCCCCTTGATGCTGCAGCATTTTGTAATCTGCAATCACTTATTGAGGCAACATTATTCCTGCCCCCCTTGCATGATACATTCATTAATTAATTATAGATCATGCATGCCAATGTATTTTATTAAAAGAAACAAATGTGTGATGAGCACATTGAAGAATTCATTCTGAGTTGAGGGTTTGAGTTTTCTTGGAAGTACTGCCTGTGTTGAGTGCCCAGCTGCTGCAATAGTAACATATATGGCTGTATGTGTTTGCTATGAGGGTCTAGCATAGGGTCTCTTAAAGAATAGCTCATTTATGTCCACTTTTAATTTAATATGAAGGTGGCCTTTAGCATGTTTCTGGACATTACCCATTGCCTGCAGTAAGTCACTTGGCACATGTAGGTAACACTGAAAATTACAACTTACACATTCCCAAGCATTTCATGATTAATCTGATGTTTGTTTGTCTTTTTGGCTTTTCCCAGTTAGGGGTGGCCACAGCGGAACTCCGGTCCTCTAATGATTGGCAGTCAATTTTTATGGTGCCGAGTTGTCAGCCTGACGCCCAGCCTTCAACGAAGGCACGCCCATTCACGTATGTCTTTCGGAGGCCACTCGACCGCGGGGAAGACATGCAGACTCCACACATAAATACCATAAAATGTTGGGTCTTAACCCATAAATACAGGTGGATGTTGAACAGTTAAACTAAATTGCACTAACTGCCATTTCCTAATAATTCTATATTTCCCCACTTTTAATAAATGATTTTAGTTTGTTCAAACGTTTCATGGATTTACATGGAGAAATAGGGTCCAGTGATGCTTGAATTGAAGGACTGAAGTAGGCTGGCCTAAGCTGGAGTTGTTTTGGGAAGTTCTTATACAAATGAGGCTCAGCCATACTAAGATGTATGAGTCACACTGCAGTGCATGTGCATTTGCTTTTATAGGAGTAAATGAATTCAGCTTGCTGTGGGTGAGCTGCTCTTAATAGAATCAAAAACTACTTCTGGTCAAAAGCATAAACATGTAAATGAGCGATCTATTAGCTATATCCTCTCCTATTATATTTAGAGATGGTATGAGGTTACATAGGAAGACAAAAAGGCAGTAAAAAATGAAAATACTTGAAACATTCTTTTTGCTGATGGCTATTTAGCAAGACAACCTCATTTCTTGGGAGCTTGATATGAAGTGTTGTGCAGCTTTGCAGTTAGCTACTACCACCTTTAAACAAACAGCCGTGCATGTGTGCATATGTATGTGCGTGTGTATGTGCATGTGAATGTGTGGCGTGTGTGTGTGTGTGTGTGTGTGTGTGTGTGTGTGTGTGTGTGTGTGTGTGTGTGTTTGTAGAAAGTTAGTGTGCATGTGTTGTAGGCTCAATGAGATCTACTCCATCTATAAATTAAATAAACATCAATTTATAATTCTTGAATAATCCCCTCCAACGAGAGCTACAAATCCACGTAAAAAGTGGACATTAATGTGACTGGGACTTTTTTTTTCTGATTATTTACCACAACCTTCAGTACCTCCAAAAATTGTTTGTGTGTGTGTGTGTGTGTGTGTGTGTGTGTGTGTGTGTGTGTGTGTGTGTGTGTGTGTGTGTGTGTTATTTGTAAGTGTGTAGGTGGTTCATATGAGTGCAATAAAGGCTTAAGGGGATATCTTTAATCAATAAATGAAATAAATAAATCATTAATTCCTGCTTGCTAATCCTTCTCAAAAAGCTATAAATACAATAGAAAATGGAACTGAATGCACTCTTCTTTTATTCTGATGATAGTTTAACATAACATCTGAATATATCCAAAAAAGTATGTCTTTGTGTGTGTGTGTGTGTGTGTGTGTGTGTGTGTGTGTGTGTGTGTGTGTGTGTGTGTGTGTGTGTGTGTGTGTGTGTGTGTATATGTGTTTGTGCATTAGCAGTGTAGTAGTGTATATTTGTGGGCAACGCAGTTGTGTAGCGGTTAGCATTGTCACCTCATAGCAAAAGATTCTCCAGTCTGATTCTCTGTTGGGGTGCCTTCTGTGTGGAGACTGCATGTCCTCCCTGCTTTCATGTGGGTTTCCTTCAGGTGCTATGGCTTTCTCCCAAATTCTAAGACATACAGTAAGTAGATTGAACATTCTAAATTGGCCCTAGGTGTTAGCGCGTGCATGCAGATGTGTGTAGTGCACCCTCCGAGGAGGGCTGGGCCTTGGGCTAGAACCTGAGCCTGTAAAACCCATAACTTCTACAGAAACAATGAGTGCTGAAAGGTCCTTGTTGCCCAATGTACCACATGATGCATAAATGGGAAAGACAGAGGGACAGAAAGTGTGTGTATATGTGTTTATGAAGACTGAGACTATTTTTTCATCTTTTAGAGTAGTATTATGGTTTTGAGATACGAATTCTACAGTCTGCTAAGAGGTCACTTTGTCTTGTATATGAGGCTTCCTCCAACCCATTACTGATGGATTTACTGCACATCAGCAGTTCAAATGACATTGGAAATAATTGTTCTAGTGATCTAAACCTCTTCTGCAACATCAACAGAAGGGTTTGGAGTGAAAGGTATATTACATAGAGGATACCGCTGCTATGAAACAGACTCTCCATCCACATAAAAAAAGTTCATCCCTGTCCATTTTCAAGCACAACTTAGATCTATGGATGGGAAACAGAAATTTTACCTCAAGACTGCCCCCTGTACTAGTAATGAATAGATGTATCTCCTAAATACTTTATCCCATGCATGGGTCCCCTCAAATTATCTACGGTATGATCCCAGTTATTCTGTTTAGAGGTAATATATGATTATCAACCATGGGATGAGTCAGGCCAATCTATAACCAAATGAACACAAAAATAGAAATTAGCTAGGCTTAAAATGGCCTAGTACTTAAGTACGAACCTATGCATATTCATGGTAAAGGTGAAAAAGGCCTTGGAAAGGAGGCATCAATAGGCACAGTAAGATGATATTACAAAGCCTGCTATTCACCTTGGCTTGCCATGGTGGTGTGATGCATATTTTAAGCCCCAGTTTGTAAGGAGACTCATGGTGTTTTGAAGATCTTTTTCCAGAATGTGATCTGTGATGTTGTTACATACTCTGAGCATGCTAAGAGGAAAACTGTTACAGCTATGGCAGTTAACACAGAAGATTAAGGTCTGGCAGTTGGCAAAAATATTGGGGTTTTGGGCTGTTGGTCAACTGCTTGCTGTGAAGAAGGGTTTGATTCACCTTGGCTTTTCTTTGTCTGCTGTGTGACCTTGGGAGGGACACTTGACAAGGCATTTTTTTGAGTGGTTGAGAGATATTGGGTTGGTTGGTCACTGGTGTCCTGGTCAACTTGCCTGATAACTACCCATTTACGTATCTAATCACTTGTGTCTTCTGTTTTTATGCTTTCTATTCATATTTGTTTGTTTGTTTGTTTATTTAGTTAGTTAGCTATTGGTGGCCATATAATAAGCACATTAACACACTCCGAGGAGGTGTGGGTTGTTACCTGGTTAGACCACACCCAGGTGCAAAAAGCACAAGGAATGTAAGTACTTCATGGCTTAGAATGGACCTGGTTGTAATCTTATTAGGATATAACCTTCAGCTTTGTCATGTGTTAAATCTTGCTTACTTTTTGAGAAGAAGTAATTGTCATTTACAAATAGGGATTGACTGATAACTGTGGCAAATGGGTAGACAGTGATAGAGTATTTAGTTTTCAAATAGCACAGGCACCTTCTTTAAAAGGAGCTTTGTCAAACAATATGGGCTGTCTGAATGGCTAAACACTGACTCACTTTATACTTTTATACTTTATCATTGTGTTTTGTAACTAATCCCAACATACCTATTAAATGTTATCACAGGAAGACAGAATCGGAGACCACCAGTAAATGCTGACTAACCACAGGAAGTAGTGGGCTTTGCCATCCATTTCTGGTTCTAAGAAAATTATGATGACAGTGACAGAATAAACTAAACCACAACCTTTAAAAAATCATAGTATAAAAAGGCTCAGAATAAAGGCGAAATTATTAAAAGACACCACAAAGATGAAGACATCATTCGTTTTGGAGTACTTTATGTGCCTTGTTCTTTCAATGCTTACTGGAGGTAAGAAGGACAAGCCTTTATCAATGTTGCCTAATGATAACTGTTTGAAATTAATGTTTATGAGCACAAGTATAGCTGTGAAAACATAGGCATACATCTGGGGTTCATCCTCAGAGCACTGAAGAGAGAAATATCTAATAATTATTTATATATACACGTGTTTACTTACTTCTGTGTGCTGTATTGGTTGGACAGTTGTGAATGTAATATGCATTTTATTTTGTTTAAAATTTTTCCATAGATGGATACCTCAGTCCACAGGAGCTACCTGGAAACAAAGTTTTATAAAAGCAAATAAATGGAAAAAAAACTAGTTAAGTGAAGTGTCTAAATGTCAGTTAAAATGCATCTCAGACCGCTGCAGAATTAGTAACTAAAAAAGAAACTAGTCAATAAAGAGTCAGTTTAAATGCATCTCAAAAGGCTATAAAACATTTGCACAAACAGCTAAGGCAAAATGACAGCTGCAGTAATAATCCTGCCTAGATGAATCCAACAGGCAGGCCTGAAAGAGAAAGAGGCCAAATGGACAATGACTTTAAAAAGAAAATGTAGTCCTATCAAATCAAAATTAAACAGAGTAAGGAAACAATGATGAACAAAAACTCTCTCACACATAGAAGAGCAGTAAGAGAAATAACAAATGTCACATTTCCCCATCTGTAACAAAAAGCATTTAGACAATAAACATCTGCACCAAGCAACATTACTTATATGCCAATTAAGAGTCATTTAGAAAAAGTAAGTCTTACACTTAAAACTTAACTTACAAGAGGAATTAAAGCAAATTGTGAGAATGTGGACCACCTCATATACATTATATATATATATATATATATATATATATATATATATATATATATATATATATATATATATATATATATATGTGTGTGTGTGTGTGTGTGTGTGTGCGCGCACGTACGTCTGTGTATCAGAATGTAGACAGGTCAAAATGTACACAGAGGTAAGTGAATTGGTATTAGGACTGGGAATGTGTTTGTGTGGCTATCTGGTGGGTTTGGGTTAGAGCAAGGTCTGTGTAAGGGAATAGCTTTAGTGTTGTGCATGTTTGTTGATTCATGCCTATGTGTGAGCCTGTCATGTGTAGTGGTAGTGTTTCAGAAAGGGTTTTGTAGAGTAAGGTGCAGGGTTAGGGTTAGGGGCAGGATTATGGTTAGCAGACATTACAAAGGTGGGGCAGGGGCAGAATGGTAGTTCTCCATGATGGTTCAATTAATGTGTCAAATAACCTCAACAAGAACAGAGAAAGCAGGACCCGCTATAAGAGCCATGTTTGCAGGTGGGTGTTGGTAAACCATCCAGCCTGGCATGGCTCATCCCAGTAAAGCTGTATGTAGCTGCTAAGTAAGATCATCACCCACTAGACAAAGGATGCAGATCAGGTTTAACATCAGGTGGCAGGAAGGAGCAGAATATATTCAGATGGTAATGGCAATTGGTTACTGGGCAAAGACTGTCACCTCTTATAAATGCAAATAATTAATACACAAACTAGCTCAGTGAAGTGCAGATGTTTACTGCCTAAATACTTTTTGTTACAGGTGGGGAAAATATGACATTTGTTATTTCTGTTACTGCTCTTTTATGTGTGTCAGGGATTTAATTCATCATTGTTTCTTTATTCTGTGCAATTCTGATTTGATAGGGCTAGATATTCTTTTTAGAGTCATTGTCTTGTTTGGCCTCTTTCTGTTTTGAGCGTGTCTTTCTGTGTTGGATTTATCTTGGGGAAAGAGATGGAGCTTGTGTAGAAGATTGTAAAGTACCAGCTACGTTTAGCTGGTCTTATCTTCATGCCTTTCAATCTTTTAATTTTAACTTAAAATAGAGCAGTACCACAAATTTTTGAGTGGTCTCATTGGATTAAGATTTGCTGAGTTGAGTTTGCACTTTGCCTTCTCTCAGATGTTGGCATCATGGTGACATCACAGGAGTTTTAACTGATGCTGTATGTAAGGTGGACAGACAAGCCTACAGCCTGCTGTGCTTCAAGCAATGATTTGATGTGGGTGCCTCTCTTGGCTTCATGCAGTTATATTGTATTTTATTTTTTAATTAATTACATTAATGTCTGACAGACCAGCAGCCATCACAGCAGTTACTTAGCATGTGAAGACCTTTAGAATGTCCAACACTGACAGGAACCACCAAAACAACAACATGTCATAATACGAGCACCCCAAGCAATGTTAAGTCAGCAAGCTATGCCTTTCAGCTGTTCTTGATTTCACAGAATGTACATGACTTTAATTCATTTAAGGTCATATTTTTGGTCTCTTCCTCATAAAATGTCTTTTTTACTTTCACTTTTCTGACTTATAATGTAGGATTGTAAGATGTTAGTGATGGTCAATGCAAGACATTCTGAATTGCAGAATTATTATCTTTCAGAAAATAAAATGATAATGCAAAATGTTATTCTTGCGATATTCTAACAATATAAATACATGAATGCACTTCTATTTCCAAGGCCTGAAATTATATTCATTTTCTAGCTTTTATTACAGCATGCTACAGCCGGTCTCTGCCTTACCACTGTTCATTCATTATTATTTTTTTTGAGTGAGAGAATAGTACCTGGTGTGTTCTACTTATGCTTGTTTGTTGTTATTTTTCTACCTTTGGGTTTAATTACTTATAATGTATGACAGTTATTCTTTGATAATAATTTAGTAATTACTTAGAAAAATGCATAATTAAAATGTCCCCATGTCTCTGCCTGAACTCAGGCACCCAGATGATCTAATCCTTCTATCATTGCAGATTCTAGCTTCTATTTCTTCTTCCAGCAGGGGAGGAAAGTTTTCAGGATAAGATATGTGGTCCAGGACAGTCATCAGGGTCTCACAAGCATGACAAAATGTATGAATGAATGAATATATGTATGCATTATTTATTTTCTTATACAGTAGAAGCTTTGGTTCAGGAGCAACAATACTAATTATATTTGGTTTTAGAACAATGCAAAAAGTTCTCTGTCTTTGCACAGATTTTGAAAGAGTTTGCAAATGCTGTCTTTGTGTGTTCTATGCACTTGGAGACGTTATATGACTGTATACCCAGTAATATCTTGGGGGGTTGCCATGATATTGTGATCCATTTATATGTATCTACATTGTCATTGTTAAGCCGAGCACATTAAAGAACTCTACCAATGGCCTTGTCTCCCCTCCTGCTTATCATTTCCACAGACAGAATATCTGCTAATCAGGAGAGCAGCTACCTCATCTGGAGGAGTTTAAGTGTCATGGGGTGTTGTTCATAAGTGAAGGGATGAGAAAAGTGGAATCCTGACAAGCCAGTCGGTGCAATGAAGACAGTACTAAAGGTGTTGTAAAAGACTATAGTGGTATAAGAACTGAGACATAATGCAAAGCTCTCAATTTATTGTCTGGTGTTTTCTGTCATCCTTTCCTATGGACACAAGCTTTGGAAGTAACTGAAAGACTGAGATTGTGAATAAATTTAGCAGAAGTGAGGGTTCTTTCCTGAGTAACTAGGTTCATTTTCTGTGAGAAAGCAAGGTACTTGGCACTCTGGGAAGATTTTCCAAGTACAGCCATTGGTCTTCTATTTGTCAGGATCAGCAAAGGTGATTTGTGCAGCTATTAAGAAAGCCCTCCCCCCAGATGCATTCTGTGGCAGAAGTCAAGCAAGATGACTGAGTCAACCCCACCAGAGCAGATCTAGGATATACTGGAGGGACTATATCTCTCATCTTGCCTGGGAATACCAGAGGATCGAACAGATAAGCTGGGGACTGTTGCTTAGGATTGGCACATTTAGTCTAATGTATTCCTCTTGCTATCACCACAGCCCTTACCTGGACAAGTGGTTTATAGAATGACTGGATGGGTAACTGAAAATGAAGCATGCCTTTTAAGTCCAGAGTCACTGTGCACCTGAGCTGTTTAGTGACTGGGTACTAAGCAGCTTAGTTTGGTTCTGTGATTTTTGCCAGTTCTCATGACTCCATACTTTCATAGTGAATAGTACTAAAATGAATGATCATGAAGTCTGTGTTCTATCAGCTCTTTAAAAACATCATATCTTCTTTTCTAACTTACAAAAGCAAAGGCATATTTTTCATTATTTTTATTTGTAGCTTTGCCATTTAGTTAGTTATTGTTAAAATACATCAGTGACGCTAATCATGTGATACAGAATGCTTAAGTCCTTATAGTACACTAGATACCATATAGGTGAGTCAATTCACCTGTATATTATAGTCCTGGAAAGGGGTGGCCGTGGTTGTACAGTGGTTAGTGTTGCCACCTCACAGCAAGAGGTTCTCTGGTTTGATCCTCGGTTGGGGTGCCTTCTGTGCAGAGTATGCATGTCCTCCCTGTGGTCGCATGGGTCTCCTCTGGGTGCTCCAGTTTCATCCCAAAGACATGCTGTAGGTGGATGAGACACTCTAAATTGGCACTAGGTGTGTGTGTGTGTGTGTGTGTGTGTGTGTGTGTGTGTGTGTGTGTGTGTGTGTGTGTGTGTGTGTGTGTGTGTGTGTGTGTGTGCCTTCTGTGGAAGGTTGAGTGCCAGGCTGGCAACTTGACACCGTAAAACTCTACTGTCAACCATGAGCAGACAGGTGATCCGCTGTGGCGACCCTAAACCAGGAAAAGCTGAAAGGCGAAGAATTATAGTCCTGGACAGGCAGCTTCAGAAAATAGTTCTGTGCATTGAAGTGCAAATTGCTCACTGATGGGGAAGATGGCAGCACAAAATATTGCTTTTCTACCAACAATAGCAGCTTAGGCAATCTGACATTAGCCATGCTTCAGAAACTTTAGGTCTAACAACCACCTCATTTTCACACTTCTTTTGCTGACAGCTGACATTTGGTAGTGAAATAAACTACACTGCTGACCCTTGAAGTATGAGCTCACCTCATTTACCTATGATACTCATCATTATAGGTTCATAGGTTCATAGGTAGGTACTAGGCTACCTGCCCGAGGGCATTTATAAGCCTAGCCAGAATGTGTCGTCTTTCACCACCCCATTGATTAATTAACTGAACCTCTGTCAAGCAGAGCCAATGAAGTGATCCCAGGGGTATATTTTCTGTTACCTATCCACTTGTCAAGGCTTCTCTTGAAAAGTGTTAGTGAGGGGCTCTGCCTAATGTAGTTAGGAATGTTATTCCAAAGCATGGGGAGTCTCTGTGACAGGAATCTATCCCTCCAGCATGTTCTATTTATTGTTGTAGCAAGGTTTAGCTCACTAGAGAGCGTGGCTCGCAGTGACTTGGATTTCTTTAGGTGGAGCATGTCCATCAATTCTGAGTTGGACATGGCTTTGTAAGTCAGGCAAAGATCACCTCTGAGTAAGCGATATGCCACTGAGTACAGCCGGAGTTTTTTCAGTCGGGCTGCATAGGACATATGTTTGAGGCCAGTAATTCTCTTGGTGAGGTGATTTTGTGGTCTTTCAAGCTGTTGGAAGTGTCTTGTGAGGTACATCCCAAATGGGGCATTGTACTCTATGATGGGTCTGATGAGTGACAAGTAGACGGGCACTATAACCTCTTTATTTCTAGATGCGAACCCCATAGTAATTAGATGGGTCACATAGAAGGATTTCCTAACTACTTTGGCAATATGATTGTCAAAGGAGAGATTACTATCTACCTGGGTCCCCAGATCTCTTATTACCTCTTCTGTATTAAGGGGCCTGCCGCCTATGTGGTAATTCGTGGGCGTTTTGTTTTTCCCAAATGGGATGACTATGCTTTTTTGGCATTTAGCTTAAAGCCATGACTTTGACAATAGGTGTCTGCCTCAGTAAGGCCTTTTTGAAGGATGTCCGTGTCAGCCGGAGAGTCAGTTATGGCTCCCAGTTTGCAGTCATCGGCGAACTTGGTTAGCCATAGTCCTCCTGTGTTTGCCTGTACTTCTGAGAAATATATGCCGAACAGTAGGGGTCCCAGAACCGAGCCTTGCGGGACACCACTTGTGACTGGTTTAGAGTCGGACCTGGAGCCCGCTATTCTTACTGTGTGAGTTCTGTCTGTAAGCCAGTTGGCAACCCATCTTGTGACGTAGGGGTTTATGATCAGGCTGGTATGTTTTTCTATAATACCCGAGTGAGAAATGGTGTTGAACGCCTTGGCGAGATCAAGGTAGGCTGTGTGAACCACCTTTCCCTTGTCTATGTCCTTGGTGACTGTCTCAAAGTCAACCAGGTTTAGTAGGCATGATCTGCCCTTAACAAAGCCGAACTGAGTCAGGTCAAGTGTTTGGAGGTTCCCAATGTCTTTGTTAATGAGTTCCATGATCATGCGCTCCATAGCCTTGCAGACCAGACTAGTCAGGCTTATGGGGTGATAGTTACCAGGGTCAGTTGTGGCCCCTCCTTTGTGGAGTGGAATAACCATTGCTGTGCGCCATTCTATGGGCACATAGCCTGTGGAGAGGCTGAGGTTGAACAGCGTGTTTAGGTGGGGGGTTAGTTCGTTCTGTAGTCCATGCAAGACACAGCCTGGGACACCATCTGGCCCCACTGATGCTGTGTTTTTGGCTTTTGAAAGGGCTGTTTTCACCTGTGCTTCTGTGATTTCTGGGACACTACACTTTTCCGGTATTGTTGTGGGCCCTTTTGAAGGTGAGAGGGAGGTGAAGTTTGCACTGAATCTATCTGCCAGTATGTTGGCAATATCAGTAGGTTCAGTATATTTTGTGCTATTTTATCTCAGAGCATATCTGTGAGTTGCCACTTAGATTCTTGACATAGCTAAAGAAGGCTTTGTGGTTATCTTTCGAATCCTTGACTATTTTTCTTTTGAAGTTAGCCTTGGATGATTTTATGAGGGACCTTAGTTTCTTACTGATACTGATCAGGGATGTCTTTCCTTCTTGGGATTTGCTTTTTCTGAACTAGTTTCCTCCTTTTGTTGTATTATCTGTTTATGTCAGGGGTCCACCAGACTGGTTTCCTTCTCTTAGGGGAGTGAGTCTTGGTTTTGTTAGGGATGGCACGATCCATGCATCCTTGTAGGGGCTCATAGAGTGCAATTGTAAGGGATTCTACATCTTGGGCAGTGTTATCCTTTAGTGTGGGGGCTGTGAAACTTACCACCTCTGCCTTAAGTAAGGTGAACTTTGCTTTAGAAAAGTTTTTCACTGTGGTTTCCTTCGTTGATTGTGGACATCCAGGGTGATTAGTTTATGGTCTAATCTAACCAGTGATGGGTTGACCTCCGGTACGGAGCACCTGTCGCCCATGTTGGTGATGACCAGGTCCAATATGTTGTGGCCTTTGATAGGGGAGTTTACCAGCTGGTCCAGGGCATTTGAGTTGATAAATTCCAGAAAGCGCTGACCCTGGGAGTTTGTTCTCAAGTAGTTTTCCCAGTTAATGGCAGGGTAATTGAAATCTCCCAAGATCAGGGTGTTCGGTAGGACCTTCATGTTTTCCAATGTCTCCAAAATGGCGGAGTGGTGGTCCCGGGTCATGGAGGGTGATCTGTAGCAGGCCATAATTTGCATTGCAGATTTGCCCGATGTTATTTGCACATGGATGATCTCAGAGGTATCATGCTGCGCCACTAACCTGGAGGTGTGGGTATCCTTGATGAATGTGGATACACCCCCTCCTTTTGTGTTTCGGTCCATGTTCTGTGGCCGAAATGTGTGGTATGAGTTGTAGTCCAGTAGTGCTGGAGTGCTCTCTGGAGCCTTGAACCAGGTTTCAGTTACTGCACAGATGTCAACGTTCTCCACACTTAGGGGTACTTCAAGCACATGCATTTTGAGATTTAAACTCCTGGCGTTGAGTAGCATAACCTTCATTTTTTTACTTGTGCTGTTTACGAATGTGGGTTTGAATTTTGAGCCTTGCCTAAAAAAGGCACTATGGGGGCAGCAAGAGCCTTGGCCAGTATTCGAAAGCCAAGGGGTGACAGGTGCAAGCCATCTCTTGTGAAGCAATGCGGCTTGTCGAGCATGTCATCCCAGGCTGACAGACACTGGATCCCCAAAATTGATCATTTTTTCTTTATACTGAGGTATCATTCTTGGTGAGGGCAGGATGCTACTCAGGGTCAGGGTCATACCCACCTGGGCTACATGATCAGAGAGCTCTTCCATGTCTCTTTTCATGTAGTCCAGGGAGGTACATCTCAGGTCATTCACACCAACATGAACAATGATAGAGTCATATTTGTACTTGTTCTGGAGTGACCTGATTGCTTGTGTTATATGGCGGATTCTGGCTCCCGACAGGCAGCTAACAGTAACCTTCTCCTTGTCCAGCCTAGTGAGTGGGGCGTCAGTGTGCCTGACTATTGAGTCACCTATTACTAGTGTATTAGGTATGTTATTTCGCCTTAAGGGCTGTGATTGTGCAGCACATTGATTTTGTGTTTTATATGTTGCTTGGTTTGTGACAGGAGGTGAAAGTTTTGTGGGTGTCTGCTTTGGAGATCTCTGATGCTTTTGCAGGTTTTTATTTAGAGCCTCCGAGTATGATTTCCTGTATTTATGTGTATTTTTTGCCAGTACTGGTTTAGTAGGTCTATGTGAGGCTGGAAGTGTGGTGCAAGTGTTAACCTTCTCCTCATGACTTTCTGTTCCAGTCTTGGGTGGAGATACCTTAGCCACCAGTTTGGCTGTATAATTACATCTCCCACATATGTTAGTGTTTTGTGGTAGGAGGAGAGGGCTGTCTGTGTACATGAGGCAGTTGTAAAATTGTCTCAGGATACCCAGATTCACCAGCTGAACTGGAGAGTACACCTGAAGTTGCCCTTTCGTCATGCCTGAATAGTAGTGTGAGCTGCTTAGTCGCTTGGTTGGTGAGGGGTGAATAAAGAGCCTTGCACTGCTGGGCAATCAATTGTCGGGGTATATTAGTGTTTGCTATTAGGTCTGAGCAAGTGCTGGACTATAGGATGCTTTTTGAGTGCTTAGGTTGAGAGTTAGACTAGTTTCACGTGAAAAACTGAAGAGGAGACTTAGTGGAGCCAGGAATAATTTAACCCTAGCTAACCGGTGCTGCCCGGCGCACAAAACCGTGCAACATGTTTTTTTTAACTACTAACTTCTGGGCTGGAACCACTCCTCCAGGTACAGATGACTGCTCAAAGTTCTCCTCTCTCACAGGTGAACAGAGAAACTTCCCTCTATCCAAGTAAGGTATGGGCAACTCAAAAACTTGTAACACAGCCTTGAATTCAGCACTAGCCTGAAAACTGGACTATACTAGCTTAGAAAGGTGGGAAACAAGAATTTTTTTTTTAAAAGATAAGGCAAAAACAGTAAAAAGTACACTTAAAACAGCTTTAAACGACTACAAGCGATCAGAAAAGGCTGTCGCACTTTAGTGGGTAGCCTACAACAGTTAAACAATTTATTTAAACAAAAAACAACTTTTTAAAAGTGCAGGCAGTCAAATAAGTACAATATGTGAAAAAAACATGCTTTTAAATCACAATAAGTGCTGGAAAATCAGCATTTAGGCGGAAAACAGTTAAGTACAGCAAGAAAATACAGAAAACTGATACTCAGTCACTCCAAAGTTTCTCTTTTAAGCTAGAAGGCTTATATCAGTTTAAGGATTTCTAGTGCTTTCCAGTAGGTTGGTTACAGGAAAGATGGGAAACAAGTGCAGATGTGGTCTTTTAAACCAGAAAGTTGAAAGAGATGGACAACTTCCCGAATGGTCAATAAACTACAATTCCTGGGCCAAGAACCACTCCTCTTAATAATGCAGACTCTTCCCAATAACAAGATATCCATTCCCAGAGGCTACATCATGAGTGTCTATAAGGGAATGGTAATGAAAACAATATATGGGTAATCAGAATAAGGAACTATATGGAATTAGGCATTAGTTACAAAACAAAACAACTATCTGTAAGCTCAATGAAGGCATTCTTAAATTGTCAAAAAAGGTCTTGAAATATAAATAATCTGCTGTTTGTGATATGACATGCTACAGGTCTTATGAGTGGTCATCCTGCTCTGCTAGTAATGTAATAATCACACATGGCATTGTTAACACTAATTTATTTTGTACTTTGTGTCATCTGCATTTAATACTAAATAATGAATTTCTGAGTTGTTTGGCTTCTGCTACATACCAACAATCAACTGCATTACTAGCTGAGTTAAGTACAAACTTGCAGTGTTAAAGATTGTACTGCATTTTATTTTATTTGTCTGTGTATTTAATAGTTTCATTGGTTTGTGTCTCTCTGTAGTTATTTATTTTTCTATTTAATTGTTTCATAGAATACTGTGGTCTTTCTCTGTCTCTGCAGTTAGTTTCCTGCCTGCCCTCCCTGTTCTTGTTTTGGTATTAATTTTGGTGGCTTTGGAATTGCCTGACCTTCCTGTAAATTTGTGTTTGTACACTCCTCCTGAGTCTATCTCATTTGCACACTCAACCAAGTACAGTGAGATCATATTTTGACTTCAGACACTCCTACCAGTCACATCTGTTCAGCTCTATCCCAGCCAGCTCTATTCCAGTCTAGTGTCACTAGCTCATTCTATCTAATACAGAGAGAACATTTGTGAAAGGCAAGCCACTTAAGTCCTTAAATTTGAATTATCTTCTGTTTCTCCTTTCTCCCTTTCCACTTTCCAAAAAAAAAAATTCTAAGCTTGTTTCCTGCCTTTGATGGTTTCTGGCCCAGAAATGGTAGTTTACTGGCCATTTGGCAGTTTTTCCATCTCTTTCAACTTTCTGTTTTAAAAGTCCATGTTTGCACTTGTTTCCCACCTTTCCTGTAACTAGTCTAGTCCAGATACAGATTTGCTGTATCCAGGACTGTTTGTAAGCTTCTGAGGCCCCCAAGCCTTTCTGTGTTGGAGGGAAGCTTTCTAGCTTATCAGTGGGAGTGGTAAGCACTAGGTAGTCTTTCTACCACAAGAGTGGTTTCTGGCCCAGAAATTGTAGTTTATTGGCCATTTGGGCAGGTTTTTCATCTTTTTCAACCTTCTGGTTTAAAAGCCCATGTTTGCGCTTGTTTCCCACCTTTCCTGTAACTAGTGTAGTCCAGATACAGATTTGCTGTATCCAGAACTGTTTGTAAGCTTCTGAGCCTCCAAGCCTTTCTGTGTTGGAGGGAAACATTCTACCTTATTAGTGGAAGTGGTAAGCACTAGGTAGTCTACCACAAGATCCAGGTACAGATTCTTAGTTTTAGCACTTGAATTTGCTTATTCGTGCTCAGCACTTGTTTAGAACTTGTTGCTAGCACTAAATAAGCTACAAATTACTACAGCACTCAACCTTCCTCTTTACCTAGAGGAACACAGTTTTTGTACTTACTTTCCTCACTTGATTAGAGAAAAACAGTTCTTATACTCACTTTCCTCACTTGTCTAGAGGAAATTAGTTTTTTATTCAGGCATGTCCAAGGGTCAACTGCCAGTGTTCTCTCCTGTCTATCTGATGAATCTAGGCATCTTGAGGCAATGTAGCAATTGCCTCATGTACACAGACAACCCTCTCCTCCTACCACCCAACACCACAACCTGTGAGAGATGCACCTATCTAGCCAAACTGGAGGTAAAGCTCTCTCCAACCAAGACTGCACTTGACAGTCAAGAGGAGAAGGTAAACACTTGCACCACACCACACTCATCACATTGTCCCGCTAAACCTACACCGCCAAAATCCACACATAGAAACACAAAAACATTCGCAGAGGCTCTAAATAATAATCTGCTCAGGCAACAGGGACCTCCAAAGCAGAAACGCAAGCAACCTCCACCCCCCAACACAACCTAAATGACATATAACCCACAGACTTAGTGTGCCAATAAACCATAGCCCATAAGGCAAACCAACATACCCAATACACTAGTCATAGGTGACTCTATAGTCAGGCACACTGATATCCCACTCACCAGGCTAAACAAGGAGAAGGTTACTGTCAGCTGCCCGTCAGGTGCCAGGATCCACCACATAACCCACGCACTCAGGTCACTTCACAGTAAGTACAAATATGGCTCTGTCATTGTCCATGTTAGTGTGAACAACCTGAGATGTACCTCCTGGACTACATGAAAAGAGACATGTAAGAGCTCTCTGATCTTGTAGCCCAGGCAGGTATGACCCTAGCCCTGAGTAGCTTCCTGCCATTAGCTAGAATGATACCACAATACAAGGACAACATTATTGACTTCAACAATTGGCTAAGCTTCTGGTGTCATTCCAAGGGGATCCAGTATCTGTCTGCCTGGGACAACATGGTTGACAGACCACGATGCTTTGACAGAGATGGCCTGCACCTGTTTCCCCTGGGATTCTGGATACTGGCTAAGGCTCTTGCTGCCCCTATAGTGCCTTTTTTAGGCAAGGTTCAAATGACAAATTCACCATTGTAACAGGAACAGGCAAGCAAAAACTGAGGATAATGCTACTCAATGCTAGAAGTCTAAATCTCAAAATGCACTCACTCGAGGCACTCCTTAAAATGGAGAACATCGATATCTGTACAGTGACTGAGACCTGGTTCAAGGCTCTAGAGAGCACCCCTGCATTCCCAGGCTATAACTCATACCACACTTTTCATCCATTTAACCTGGACCAGAACACCAAAGGTGGAGGTGTGTCCATATTCATAAAGGATATCCATACTTCCAGGCTAGTTGAGCAGCATAATGCAACGGAGGTTATCCAAGTTCAACTAACTCTGGGCAAAACTGCAATCCAAACTGTAGCTTGCTACAGATCCTCCACCATGCCCCAGGATTCCCACTCCTATTTTCTTGATATTCTGGAAAATATTAGGATTCAACCAAACACCCTAATAATGGGCGATTTCAACTATCCCACCATTAACTGGAAAAATACTCATGTACCAACTCCTTCGCTCAACGCTTTCTGGAATTCATAAATTCTAATGCCTGGATCAACTTATCCACACCCCCACCAGGGGCAACAATATCCTAGACCTAGTCATTACCAGCATTAGTGACCGGTGTTCCACACCTGAAATCAACTCCTCATTGGTCAGATCCAACCATAAGCTAATCACCCTAGATATCTGCATTCCACCCCCACCCACCATTAAGGAAACCATGGTAAAAAATGTATCCAAAGCCAACTTCATGCTTCTTAAGAAAGAAGTGGCAAACTTCATGACACCCATGCAGATGGACAATACAGTTATGACTGCTGAATCCTACACAAATGCCTTCTATAAGCACTTACACGAGTGCATGGATTATGCTATCCCAAACAGAACCAAGACACTATCCTCCAAAAAAAGGAAGCCAATCTGGTGGTTCCCTGCCATAAACAAACTCTACAACTGAAGGAAGAAACTGTTGCAAAAGAGAGTAAAATCCCATGAGTGGAGGAGCTGCCTGGTCAGCCTCAGTAAGAAGCTGAGATCCCTTATAAGATCCTCCAAAACTAGCTACAAAAACAAAGTCACCGCTGATTCTAAGGGCAGCCACAAAGCATTCTATAGCTATGTCAAGAATCTCAATGGCAACACCCAGATCTGCTCTGAGTAACAGCACAACGGCATGAAAATTAGAGAACCAACTGATATTGCCAACATCCTGGCAGATAGGTTCAGTGCTAACTTTACCCCCCTCTCACTCCCTAAATGGCCCATGTCTATACAGGAAGAATGCAGAGTCCATGTAATTACATCTATGCAGGTAAAAGCTGCACTCTCTAAAACCAAAAACACATCATCCATGGGACCGGACAACATCCTAGGCTGCGTTTTACATGAACTTCAGAATGAACTGGCTCCCCACCTAAGCACCATGTTCAATCATAGTCTCACATCAGGCTTTGTGCCTACTGAATGGTGCACAGCAACAGTTATCTCACTTCACAAAGGGGGAGCCACCACGGATCCTGGGAACTATGCCCTATCAGCCTGATGAGCCTTGTCTGCAAGGCCATGGAACGTATCATCATGGAACTCATAAACAAAGACATTGGTAACCTCCAAACTCTGGACCCAACCCAGTTAAGGTTGGTGAAAGGCAGATCATGCCTTCTGAACCTGATCGACTTCTTTGAGGCAGTCACCAAAGCCATAGAAGAGGGTAAGGTGGTTCACACAGCCTAGCTTGACCTCGCCAAGGCTTTCAACACCATCCCCCATTCTGGAATTATAGCTAAACTCACTAAACTAGGTATAAAGCCCTATGTCACAAGATGGGTTGCCAACTGGCTCACTGACAAAACCCACACTGTAAAGGTTGCAGACTCCAAATCTGACTTCAAACCAGTGACAAGTGGAGTACCACAGGGTTCAGTCCTAGGACCACTCCTGTTTGGTATCTACTTCTCTGAAGTACAGGCTAACACAGATGGCCTCTGGCTAATGAAGTTCACAGATGACTGCAGACTAGGAGCCATAGTCGAGTCACCAAATGATGTGGACATCCTACAGAAGGGCCTCACTGAGATAGATGCCTGGTGTCAGAGGCATGGCCTCAAGCTCAATGCCAAAAAGTGCATTGTCATCCCCTTTGGTAAAAACTCTTTACCCATGAACTATCTCATAAACAGTCTACTTAATGCCAAATGTCTGATAAGAGACCTTGGGACCCAGGTGACAGTAGTCTTGCCTTTGATAATCACATTGCCACAGTAGTCAGGAAATCCTTCTGTGTAGCACACCTCATCACAAAAGGGTTCTCATCCAGGAAAAAATAAGTCATTGTTCCCCTCTACTCAGCACTCATTAGGCCCATTATAGAGTACAACACCCCTTTTAGAATGTACCTCACAAGACATCTGCAGCAGCTGGAAAGGCCATAGAAGTGCCTCACAAAGAGGATTACTGGCCTCAAACAGATGCCTTACACTGACCATCTCAAAAAACTCCAGCTTTACTCTGTAGCATATCGCCTACTCCGAGGAGATCTCCGCCTAACATATAAAGCTATGTTAAACCCAGAGCTGTTGGACATGCTACACCTTAAGAAATCCCAATCCCTCCAAGCTGCACACTCTAGGGACCTAAACCTTGCCACTACAATAAACAGGACATGCTGGAGGGATAGATTCCAGTCCCAGAGACTTCCTATACTTTGGAACAAGCTACCCATCTATGTTAAGCAAAGTTCCTCATTAGCACTCTTCAAGAAAGTGTGTGGAGGCTGCCAGCCCAGCCAGATATAATTTTGGTGATAATTCTGTCATCTGTAAATATTAATGCGAACCACAGGCTTGTTGTCTTAAATGGAAAAAACTGCTGTTAGATATGGAACTGCAAAAAAATGTAACAATTGTGCTTTCTGCTGACCATGTAAAACATGTTGTGACTCTTTGATCTAAAGTCAGCTCCAGCCTGTCACGATGAAGACATTCTTTCTATTGTTTTAACCAAGAGTTAAATTGCTAGATTTAAACATGCAAATGTATTTCTATTGCTCTGCTTCCTGACCAGCTGCAAGATAACAAAAGGAGATGCTAAGAATGTAAATGTAGTTTATGTTAGCCTGGGAACCCAGGGAAGTGTGAAGAATGATGTAATGTGAACCAGGAATGTGAGTTTAAAAACAAAGAGAATCAGAGGGCATGATGCATTTTTGTCTTGACCATCCAACCCATCAGCACTCTGCCTGTGTTCTATATGTAAGTTATTTTAGAAGTGTGTTTTCTCTTAGAAATAGCTAGAAACTAGAAAGATTAGACTAAGTGTTTTTCTGTGATGTCATAACTGTACTACGGAATTATTTTAAGTAGTTCCCTGTGATCTCTGAACTCTTGACTAGCACTGTGTAGTAAGAAGCATCGTCTTGTGTTTTTATTAGTTATTATTAAATATTTTAAAACCTTTCAACTGTGGCTGTTTTGTGTAGAGATAATTTAATCTCTAGAGTACACTGCATATTTATAGCGATTACTCTCCAAGTCACTCCAAATAAGCCTTGACTGTTTAGTCACATTTACCAATTGGATAATAATATTGCACAGTAATAATTGGACACCCTTTTAAGGGCCTTTGAGTAGTTGATAAATATTAGCTGGGTGGTGGCAGTGATTTCTACCGTATGGTCTGGGTAAAAGGGGCACAGCTGGAGAACCTGTGTCAGCCTTCCCCAGATGTGTCTGTGTAGTTGTATAAACTCTTATCTCAAAGTGTGTGTGTGTCAGCTATTTGGGCAAAGACATGATGCACTGGTTGGACAGAGAGGGTGCTGGAGATTTTAGCTTACCCAGCTGGCTGAGATCTGATCCCTATTGCTGTGCAGTGGGGAGTCTTATTGGGGTCCTGGAGAGCAAGGGAGCGACCAGCCCCGGTCTGACTGTGATCTCTGTGTGCTCTTAAGGGAAATTGCACTTTACTGTGTGTATTTGTTATTCTTTCCTCCTATATGAGACACCCCTCACTGGTGTTAGTGGTAAGGATTGAGGCTCCTTGTTTGCTAAGCCAGGGCATGGGCATCACAGAGTGGATGAGAAATAGGAAATACACCCCGGTGATCACTTCAGTGGCTCTGCTCAACAGGGGCACAGGAAATTAACTTTTTTGGAAGGTGTAAGCCAGAGTACCTTGTTGGCTAGGTTTATTTAGGCCCTTGGGCCGATACTCTAGTACTTATTTATGAACCTATAATGTAAGAATAGTGCATAATATGTTTCTAAGACATTCTGATGTCACATATTTTTAATAATATAGACTTTGTTTCAGTTTATTATCCTCTGATGAATTGTAATTTCAAATCCATTTAATTTTAGTGCCAATTTAAAGATGTAGCTATTTACCTATGCCAAAGATCGTAAGGTGTTGTAGAGGCATGGGTTTGATTGTAGCTGTCTGAAAAAAATATTTACATTGTGATACAGTGTGCTCATAATGGCACAAAGGTATTTTATCATAGCCATACCATATCAGTTTGCATTTTTAACAAAGTTTTTGCAATTGTTGATGTTAAGTAAGTTACAGTAGTACTGTTTGTACTTTCTGGTCATTGTGATCCCTATACTTGTCATTTGTAGCTCCATGCAACTATCTATTCTGCATGTGTCTGTCTGTATTGCTGTACCTCTGCACTAAGTCGCATACGTACATAGTTGTATCAAAGTAAAGCTATTAGAATAAATTAAATTCAAATTGCAATAAATTAAATAAGCAAAAAGAAAAGCAACAAAACTCTATCCATGCATATAACTGGCTAAAATCAATCAATCATCCAAATAAATAGAATGCATCTTTTAGGTGTGTCTACTTATAGGTCTATGTCTGGTTAGTATTCTCCGTATGTTCCCATGTTCCTGCAAAGTTTATTTTTCTTAACTTAGCTGAGTAAATAACAACACTTAATCCAAATGCGCTTCCTGTTTTCACAAAACCAAACTAACCTTAAGCAGTTATACAGGCTGTACAAAAGGAGTGGTGCTTCATTAGCAGGCAGCAGTCAAGAACACTGACTCTGGTCTGATAACCTAAGTAAAATGAAGAATCAAACCATAACAAATGTTTACATGGAGATATTATATGTATATATATATATATATATATATATATATATATATATATATATATATATATTAACTCCTTGGTCACATAACTGTCCTGTCACTGGACAGAAAGAGACACTATGTCCGGCTCAGTGGTGTAGATAGATGTCTGTCTCAGTGGTGTAGATAGATGTCTGTCTCAGTGGTGTAGACAGATGAAGACCTGACTAAAACCAGACAACCTGAACTCAAAGAGCAACTTGGGTGGGCAGGGGAGGCTGGGAGCAGGTGGCTAATAAGTGACAATAAAATGCAACAGTCAACAGAATGAAAGTTGACTACCCAAAGAATCAATGTAATTCCATGAAACAAGCAATATGATCAGCTTCTGGACAGAATGAATTTTCAACCACCTGCAGGTGGTACAAGTATTTATGATAGCAGAGACAATAAAACAGAAGATAATTTTTGTTTAGAGCTTCCCCTTGCAGAGGAACATGTGGAAGATGTACAGTGCCAGTATTTTTGCAAAAAAGAAACTACATCTTTCACCTTGAGGCATGTTATGAGCAAGTACTTATTTCTACCTTACATCTCCTTAACTCACATTTTTAACTTCAGTCACTTTCTCTTCCTGCCTCTCTGTCTAAATCTACTATAACCCTGTTTGTTTCTGTCACATCACATTGCAATTCCTGTTTGCATTATTCTAACTTACCTTTAATTTCTCTAACCTGGCTAAAATTTCTCTAAATATTAAATTATATTTGCATAAGTTGTATCTATCTTTAGACAATGTTGTCACATTATGTATAATTTGGTATAATTATTTAAACTGTAGAAATATTTCTATTATCTTTGAAGCCTGTAAAATTATTGTTATTAAAATGTTTTTGTAATACTTTGGAGCTTTTCTCCCAGGCCTCCATTGAAATTGGGTACTTACTCAGCTGAACTTTCCAGGTAATCAAATGTCAAACAAAAAGAAAAAAAAGAAAAAATGAACCAAGTAGTCCACAGTTGGGCTTACAGATAAGTCACATAATTATTTATTATTTAATTTATTTATTTATTGACATTTGTTAACCAGGTTGGTCCATCTGGGCTTGTGGCCCATTTTCATTGGAGACCTGAGGAGAAAAGCTCCAAGAAAAAATACAGTATACAGAAAGATAATACAATTGTAGCAAAAGAAATGAAATCAGAGGCAGTTATACAAAAAATATGTTGTACAAGAACGTTTAGAAAATCATTACAAAAAATGTACACACAAATAAGTGAAATAATCAATATTTTAACAGAGTAAAAATTTTATATTTACATATTTACAACCAGGTTTAAATCTTTCAGTTGTGAACTGAGCATATAGCTTAGCAAGCATGCACTATGGGGAGTACTTAGTTCTGTGGGGAGAGAAAGACGGGGTGAGGGGAGTTTAGGTTGGGGCTTGACAAGGGCAAATTTTGAAGTTTAGTAGATGAAGTTTGAGTTTTTCTTTGTAGTGGGATGGGTGAAAGGTGGAACATATATCTCTAGGAAGTTTGTTCCAAGCATGGGCAATGAAGTACTTAATACAGTAGTTTGCATACTGTTTTTTTGGGGTGGTAGATGTCTAATAATTGCTGATTAGATGAACAGAGGGGACAAGAAAGAGAATAGATTGTAATGAAGGAAGAGAGAGCAGGACAGGAGAAAGGTTTATAGAGAATGGTATGTAACGTTTGAAGTTGTTGTAGCATCAGTAAATGGGGGGAATTCAAGCCAATGAAGAGGGTTTAGAGCTGAGCAGAGATGTATATTGTATGGAGAGTTAGTAATAAATCTAGCTGTCTTATGATACGTTTGTTGGGGTTTGTTTAAGGTTGTAGTTTGAATGTTGGTGAGCACGGGGGCAGCATAAAGAAGGGAGGGGAGAAGAGCTTGAGCAAGGGCCAGTCTAGCAGTAGCAGTTAGAAATTGTTCTGTTGCGATAAAGTAAATCAAGTTTTTGGTGTGTTTTTTTTATAGATTATCGAATGTGAAAGTTGAATTTAAGTTTGTCATCAATAATGACCCACAGGAGTTTAGTATGAGCTTCCAGTTGTATAATAGTGTTATTCGAGGAAGTAATAACCAAAGGTGGATTTGTGGTGAGAGAGTGATCGGGGCAGAAATAGTTTGGTCTTTTAGGATTGAGGATGAGTAGGTTTCTAGATAATCAGTGTTCTGTAGCTAGAAAGGCCTGTTAAGTAAGAGTATGGAGTACAGAGATGTTGTCAGAGATGGAGTTGAGAGCTGAATCATCTGCGTATTAGATGAGGGAGGTTTTTTGCAAGATGTATGGAGGTTATTTGTGAAGATATTGAACGGGGGGGACCTGGGACGGAGCCTTGTAGAACCTCAGTTGGGACAGGTAAGTATGGAGAGGAGGAAGAGAGCCATTTAACAGATTGTTGCCTGCAGGATAAGTAGCTGGTGAACCAGGCAAGGGTAGAGGAAGACAGATTAAAGACTTGTAAGTTTAGATAGTAGGAGGAGATTTGAGACTGTGTCAAAGGTTTTGGAAAGGTCAAGGAAAAGAGAAGATATGAGTTTATTATCAAAGGCTTTAGCAATGGTATGTGTGAAGGATAAGAGGGCAGTAGTTGTGCTGTGGTTGGTACGGAACCCATGCTGTGTAAGAGTAAGAAGGTAATGTTGAAGGAGGTGGTTGAGTAGTTGTGAGTGGATGCATTTTTCGAGAATCTTTGAGAGGAGGATAGGATAGCTATGGAACGGTAGTTAGATGGGTCACTAGAGTTACCACATTTATGCAGTGGAATAGTGAAAAAGGATTTCCACAGGCTAGACATAGTAGATTCCTGAATAGATCGATTAATTAGTATAGACACTGGTTAGGCAATGGAATCAGCGACAAGTTTAAGGAAAAAAGGAGGAAGATTATCAGTGGAAGGAGAGCAGGGTTTAAGCTTTTGGATAAGTGATGGTATGTAGAGAGTAGGAACAGGATGTAAAGAAAACGGATGTTTGTTAGATGGGTTGGGATAGTAGGTAGGGGAGTAGTGTTCAGTTAGGTGGCATGAGGGACTGAATAGTGTCGATAAAGTGCACCATGTACTGCAAAACATAGACAAAAACTCTCTCCTTGAAGTAGTAAAATCACGTTTATTGTATAAACAATAAAAGGATCAACTGCAGTGTTAATAACAAATGTTTCATCAGACATAAAAATAATGAAAGTAACTCCCCTTAAATGCATATCTTGATGTCACACCCCAGTTAAAAACAACAAATCAAAATGCTAGTATTCAACATGTGTATATATACAGATAAGAAAACAAAGAATAGTGGTAAATATAAAAACATAATAAGGGAACTGGCAATATTAGCTAAGAGTAGGTGAACTAGTGTCGAAGTGGTCTATTAGATAAGAATGGCTTCAAAGGCAGTCTATCATTTAGCCCAAACTTGTGTGCTTGCAATTTAAGTATCCATTTGGCTTCCCTTTCTTCTGTGGTGTTCCTTACATTGCCCAATCGGCTAGTAGTGGATACCAGTTCTAAAACTTGAAATTTAAAACTGTGGGAGCATCCTTCATCTAAAACATGCTTAGCTAGGGTGTTGCCCTTGCTAATAGGTGCTCCCTCATATGTTCCCGTAGAGATCTTGTTGTCATGCCAACGTAAAAAATATTACAGGTCTGACAAACAGCAATATAAACTAAATTTGTGGATCTACAATCCGCATATTGTCTAAAATTATAAGAACGTCGTGTTATGGGATGAATAAAATTGTCAGAGCAGGATACTTATTTGCACTGATTACAAGAATTGCAGCTAAATGTACCTGTTTTATATGGGGTTCTAGTGTTCTGATAGGCCCTGTCATAGCAAAGTAGTCTGTTGAGAGACAGCATATTTCTATATGCTACTCTGGGTCTCTCATCAACCAAGCTCTTAATCCGTTCATCAACCATCAACAATCTCCAATTTCTATTGAGAACATCCAATACATGGTGATTCCTGTTGGTGAAGGGGATAACTATCCTATTCATGATAGCTGAATTGCTAGTTGTTTTAATGGAATCATGGGGATACGATCTATTGATCAGTGGTGCCCCTATGTCCTTCCTACAACAATCGCCTCTGGCAATATCTGCATGCACCTTTGTCTGATTGTGGCCTCTAGATATAAAATTCCTAGCTAGTATTGATTTATGGTGATCAAAAACACTGTCTTGAGATGTCAACTTGGATACCCTTATTGTTTGGTTTCTCACTAAATTCTGGTGCACATGCCTAGGATGCATACTGGCCCGATGCAAAAGATTATTCCTCCAACATGGTTTCCTAAAAAGCTCCGTATCAAAGCCAATGGTTCCCTTTATTATCTTGACATCCAAAACTCAATAGGATCAACAGAATAACAACATTCAAAACATAAAAAATCAGTTGTCTCATTCAAGTAACTCACAAAGGTTAACAGTTGCTCAATAGTGCCATCCCAAAGTAAAAAAACATCGTCCACAAACCTATTGTAATATCTAAGATGTTTCATGTGATCAAGACTTGTGTTTAAAACATGTAAGTCTTCCCATTGTGCCAATACCAGGTTGGCATATGTTTCGTTTGTAGATAATACTTGTCTTCATAACAAAGAACGTTGTTCTCAAGAACAATCTCAAGAAGTGACATGCACTTATTGATGGTACTAATAGGTGTTCTTTTCTTGGTTAATAATGCCCGGATATACTCCATGCCAACATCATTAGGTATTGATGTAAACAACGACTTCACGTCAAGTGTGACTAACACATTGTGGATGTTGAAAGGGGAGGACTTACTATAAATGGCTAAATTCTCTAAGAAGTGTGGTGTATCTCTTAAAACATGTTCCACTTCTGAAACAATAGGTTTAAGCAACTTATCTAGATAAATAGATAGAGGTTCTGTTAGCCATCCACGACTAGACACAATTGGTCTTAAGGAAGGGTTTTTGACATCTTTGTGGATCTTCGGGAGGCCCCTGAAAGAGGGAACTAGGGGCTTATCAACCAGTAAATACAAATAAAGGTCATTGTCAATGACCATGGTTAACAATAAATCATATAAACTAGCATGTACTTTTCTAATTAAATCATTCAAAACACAATTAGAAATGGGGAGATATGTCTCCCTGTCAGCTAACATAAAATACATTTTGTCAGAGTAATCGGATTTGTCAAGGATAACAATAGCTCCAACTTTATCCGCTTGTCTTATTACTATTTGATCATTGCACTTCAAGTCAGCTAAGGCTGCTTTCTCACCAAGAGTCATATTATGAAAATCCGGCTTGGCATGTCTGTCATTATAGAGTTCAAATAAATCAGACTCACAGGCCTGTTCGAATGCCTCTAGTAAAGGGTGCTGTGGAGGCATAAAAGTGGATGGTTTCCTAAGGGGTCTATAAGCAGTGTTACTGACACCAGCATCTTGGCCGAATAGTAACTTAAGACCCAAGTTCCTGGTTGGAGGAATATGTCCGAATGGACGTCAATCCGTTATTAAAATTAACAGCTACTGACTTGAATAAGTCGGACAATACAAATAACTATGGCTAACAGAACCTCTATCTATTTATCTAGATAAGTTGCTTAAACCTATTGTTTCAGAAGTGGAACATGTTTTAAGAGATACACCACACTTCTTAGAGAATTTAGCCATTTATAGTAAGTCCTCCCCTTTCAACATCCACAATGTGTTAGTCACACTTGACGTGAAGTCGTTGTTTACATCAATACCTAATGATGTTGGCATGGAGTATATCCGGGCATTATTAACCAAGAAAAGAACACCTATTACTACCATCAATAAGTGCATGTCACTTCTTGAGATTGTTCTTGAGAACAACGTTCTTTGTTATGAAGACAAGTACTATCTACAAACGAAAGGGGTTGCGATGGGCACCCCGTGTGCCAATGCATATGCCAACCTGGTATTGGCACAATGGGAAGACTTACATGTTTTAAACACAAGTCTTGATCACATGAAACATCTTAGATATTACAATAGGTTTGTGGACGATGTTTTTTTACTTTGGGATGGCACTATTGAGCAACTGTTAACCTTTGTGAGTTACTTGAATGAGACAACTGATTTTTTATGTTTTGAATGTTGTTATTCTGTTGATGCTATTGAGTTTTTGGATGTCAAGATAATAAAGGGAACCATTGGCTTTGATACGGAGCTTTTTAGGAAACCATGTTGGAGGAATAATCTTTTGCATCGGGCCAGTATGCATCCTAGGCATGTGCACCAGAATTTAGTGAGAAACCAAACAATAAGGGTATCCAAGTTGACATCTCAAGACAGTGTTTTTGATCACCATAAATCAATACTAGCTAGGAATTTTATATCTAGAGGCCACAATCAGACACAGGTGCATGCAGATATTGCCAGAGGCGATCGTTGTAGGAAAGACATAGGGTCACCACTGATCAATAGATCGTATCCCCATGATTCCATTAAAACAACTAGCAATTCAGCTATCATGAATAGGATAGTTATCCCCTTCACCAACAGGAATCACCATGTATTGGATGTTCTGAATAGAAATTGGAGATTGTTGATGGTTGATGAACGGATTAAGAGCTTGGTTGATGAGAGACCCAGAGTAGCATATAGAAATATGCTACTCTCAACAGACTACTTTGCTATGACAGGGCCTATCAGAACACTAGAACCCCATATAAAACAGGTACATTTAGCTGCAATTCTTGTAATCAGTGCAAATATGTATCCTGCTCTGACAATTTTATTCATCCCATAACACGACGTTCTTATAATTTTAGACAATATGCGGATTGTAGATCCAATGAATTTAGTCTACATTGCTGTTTGTCAGACCTGTAATGGTTTCTACGTTGGCATGACAACAAGATCTCGAGGGAGCACCTATATGCTATTAGCAAGGGCAACACCACCAACGCCCTAGCTAAGCATGTTTTAGATGAAGGATGCTCCCACAGTTTTAAATTTCAAGTTTTAGAACTGGTATCCACTACTAGCCGATTGGGCAATGTAAGGAACACCACAGAAGAAAGGGAAGCCAAATGGATACTTAAATTGCAAGCACACAAGTTTGGGCTAAATGATAGAGTGCCTTTGAAGCCATACTTATCTAATAGACCACTTCGACACTAGTTCACCTACTCTTAGCTAATATTGCCAGTTCCCTTATTATGTTTTTATATTTACCACTATTCTTTGTTTTCTTATCTGTATATATACACATGTTGAATACTAGCATTTTGATTTGTTGTTTTTAACTGGGGTGTGACATCAAGATATGTATTTAAGGGGAGTTACTTTCATTATTTTTATGTCTGATGAAGCGTTTGTTATAACGCACTGCAGTTGATCCTTTTATTGTTTATACAATAAACGTGGTTTTACTACTTCAAGGAGAGAGTTTTTGTCTATGTTTTGCAGTACATGGTGCACCTTCTCGTTTTTTCACTTGTGCATCTATTTTTTCGTTGAAGGTGCTTTATCCAGCAGGAACTATTCGTTATTAGTGTCGATAAAGTGTTTGTAGAGCTGTTTCTAGCGAGGATGAGTTGGGGTAAGGGCAGGGGTTTGTGGGGGAGCCAGGGGACAAGATGTTATTAATAGTTGACAAGAACTTCTGAGGGTCCGATAATAACTTTAAACTTTAAAAAACATAAACTTTTTTAAATATTTAAACATAATATACACACAGCATAAGCATGTTTTTTTTACACATTTAAATATAATAAACTTTTTTAAACTTTAAAAAACATAATGCAAAGATAATATCTTAAGTAGGGCAAGAAAGAACATAATCAAGGTTGTAGAGGGAGATGGCTAACATGATATTCCCATTACTTCTTACCAGTACTGTGATCTTAAAGATGACCTGTTATATGGAACAAGTAAAGAAAGGGAATAATTTCTACATTACTTACTAGTGTCAAAACCTTATAGTACACTAGTAATGATAAACCAGTCTGACAAACTGGGAAGTCATCTGGGGAAGGATAAAATAAAGGCAAACATACCAGCAAGACTTTACTGTCAGGCTTTTTGAATGACATACAACATTTCTGTACTTCAGAATGCCAGACATCTGCACCCTGTTCTAATATAACCAGATTTTGGGATAAATTAAAGAAATTAGTTTTTGATTTGGTTTTGATGGAAGGATCAAAATACAAGGTCATCAACTGGAAGCATACAGCATCTGGCAGTTTGATGCAGAAGATTAAGATTATGGCCTTATAGTCCTGGTTTGGTAGCCTCAGCCGCCATAGGTTCATAGATAGGTTCATATATTAGTACTAGTCTAACTCCCATGTGGACCCTTTTAAGCCTAGCCAGTTACCCCATGTAAGAATCAAACCCTGCACATGGTGTCTGTAAGGTAAACACCTTAACGATTATGCCAACCTCCCCATGTGCCTACTGTGTAACTCTGAGCATGTCATTTACCAGACAACATCTCTGGATATTCCTAAAGAGAGGCATATGCCCAGTGTATTTACCCAATGTAATAAATTAATGAAGGGGGAAAAGGGTGGGATATTTAAAGTTCTAGAGATATTTATTAGGAGGGGATGAAACTGTAGGGCTTCTAGTATAGAACCTTGTGTGACACTCACAGACAGAGGTATGACACCTGCAGATAGAGACATTGGTGAGAATATGAGAGGCTAAAGGTGTAATACCTGCAGACAGAGGCACCAGTGAGAAGATGAGGTGTTATTGGTCATGCAAGTATGTCAGTTATTCATATTTTTCTGTGAATTAGTGAGAAGAGTTGTGTTAAGGCTGTAATGAGACAGTTTTATGATCTCCTTCATGCATGAAATGGAATCAAAAGCTTTTAAGTCATTGAATATTATTCTGGTTATGTTGCTTAAATCCACATTGTGGAGTACATTGAGGACGACATAGGTTACATGGGATAGTTGAGTTCTATTTAAATGGAAAACAGTTTTAGCAAACTAAGGTTGTCAGGATTCCATGTTATCAACATGAAGTAGGTTTTCTGTTTTACTGTGACATCGTTTTCATTTTAGTGTGCTTCTTTCTATTGATTTTATTTTTTATTTTTTTCTCTAAATGCTTTTTTTATCATGTGTGTTGTCCATCAAACCTCTACTGATCCAGCTTGCACATATTTATTCCCCATACTGTACATCTGTAGCACAGGGTGAGACTGATCTAGAGGTGTAATCATCCTGGCAGTCATGGGGTAGTTTAAGCCCTCACTAGTATGTTTGCACTGATGGCATATTGTATAGGTAGGGAACATGAAACACACATCACCACAATAATCACTACATCTTGAAATATATTGCATATTCAACATAGTGGCCAATCTTTGCATTGCTACCCCTCATTGGTGCGATTGTGGCATTGGAAAATCCCAGTTTGCCATTCCCTATATGTTAGACATACCCATTTTCACCATGACAGCTCCAACAAATTCCTGAGCTCATAATCTCTCTTGAGTTACCTGGGTTATCCTGATCCAGCTTGCACATATTTATTCCCCATACTGCATATCTGTAGCACAGGGTGAGAGTGATCTAGAGGCGTCATCATCCTGGCAGTCATGGGGTAGTTTGTGCCCTCACTAGCATGCTTGCACTGATGGCATATTGTATAGGTAGGGAACATGAAACACACATCACCACAGGAATCACTACATCTTGAAATCTGTTGCATATTCAATGTAGTGGCCAAATACCTTCTATAGGGGTATCTTTGCATTGCTACCCCTCATCGGTGGGATTGTGGCATTGGAAAACCCCAGTTTGCCATTCCCTATATGTTAAGCATACCCATTTTCACCATGACAGCTCCAACAAATTCCTAAGCTGATAATCTCTCTTGGGTCACCTGGGTTATCCTCTGAGCTTTATCCCTTCATGCTGTCTGATTTTTCTCTTTGATTTTGTTTAAAATCTGTAGTTCTTTTAAAAGATGGGAGAGTTTTAGTTGTCATTTCAGTGTGTTTGTTATTATTACCATGCATGATTACATAAGCAAAGCTCTCACATGGGTCACAGCCTTCCCACCAGAAACGCATTCTGGATTCTTCAAAGCATCATAGGATTACAGGAAGTTACTAGGCTATTGGCCCTGATGCCCTTATAAGCCTAGCCAAGAGTATAGCCCATGTTTAGACAGGTCAGCACCCGATGCCCCTGTCCAGTAGGGACACAGGTGGAATCCCAGGGGTGTATTTTCTGTTTCCATCCAGTTTGTGCTTAAAAAGGGATAATGAGTTACTCTGCTTGATGTGGACAAGGAGTCTATTCCACAGATGGGGGAGTCTCTAGCATACAAATCTGTCCCTCCAACAAGTCATCTTGAGGTCACAGACTAGGCTGAGGTTGCGAGTGCAGGTTAGTCGAATAGAGCTTGACTTGCAGATCTGCAGCAGTCCCATCAAGGTGTGTCTAAGATTGCTTTGTATGCCAGACATACGTCACCTCTGAGGAGTCTGTATGAAACTTTTTAGCCTATCTGTGTAGGGTAGATGTTTGAGGCCCTGGATTCTCCTGGAGAGGAATCTCTGTAGTCTTTCTAGCTGCTGCATGTGCTTTACGAGGTACATGCCAAAAGGGACATTGTACTCAATAATGGGAATTATAAGGGAAGAATACAGGGATGTTATGACCTCCCTGTTCCTGGATGAGATACCCTTACTTATGAGGTGGACCATGTAAAAAGCTTTCCGTACAACGGAAGCAACATGGTGGTCAAAAGTCAGGTTGCTATCAACCTGGGTGCCCAAATCCCTCATGAATGATTACAGGCTTAGGACATTGTTATTAATGTGATCATTTATGTCACTCTCCCCAAAGGGGATGATGATGCATTTTTTGGTATTCAGCTTGAGGCCATGTTTCTGGCACCAGTCATTTGTTCGGGTGGGACTCTCTTGGAGGATGTCCACATCACTAGGGGAATTGATGACAGCACCCAGCTTGCACTCATCTGCAAACTTGGTCAGCCACAGCCCACTGGTTTTGGCACCTCAGAAAATTATATTGCAAATAACAGAGGCCCCAAGACCAGTCCCTGGGGTATGCCACTCATTACAGGTCTACTGCTTGAGGTGGCTTCCCCTATTTTGACTAGGTGGGTTCTATTAGTCAGCCAGTCTGCCACCCATCTGGTAACATACGGATTAATGTCTAGTTGAGAGAGTTTATCCATTATGCCTGAGTGGAGAATAGTGTCAAAGGCTTTGCCAGGTCAAGGTAGGCGGTGTGCACCATCTTCCCCTCATCCATGGCTTTGGTGACTGTCTCAAAGAAGTCTACTAAATTTAACAGACATTACCTCCCCTTGATGAAGCCAATCTGTGTGGGATCAAGTGCTTGGAGGTTGTCAATGTCCTTGTTAATGAGGTCCATGATAATCCATTCCATAGCCTTGCAGATCAGGCTAGTTAGGCTGATGGGTCTATAATTTCCCAGATTGGTGGATGCCCTACCATTGTGCAAAGAGATGACAGCGGCTGTCCTCCACTCAGCTGGGATGAAGCCGGTACTTACCCTTTATTTGAATATGGCACCTAATGGTGCTGCAATTTCATACCTGAGTTCATGTAGGATGCAGCCTGGGATGTTACTGGGTCCCATGGAGGCTGTATTTTTTGCCTTTGAGAGGGCAGTGATGACCTGTTCCCTAAAGATAATGAAAGCGGGGCAGGTGCTGGGGATGTCCTGATTTACTGATGGGGGACAGAGGGATGAAGTTTTCACTGAATCTGTCAGCCAGCAGGTTGGCTGTATCTACAGTATTTGTGTATGTGGTGTCCTTGACCACCAGTTCTAAGCAGATCTGGGTGCTTCCATTGAGACTGCAGACATATGTAAAGAAGGTCTTATGATTGTTTCTAGTAGATGTGACCAATTTAGACTCGAAGTATGCTTTGGGGGATTTCACTAGTGCCCTTATTTGTTTGTTCAGACTAAGTAGAGGTTGCTTCCAATTGGGTACCTGCTCCTTCTTGGTCCTGGTCAGCAATTATTTCCTTTTGTTATAGAGTTCATTTATTGCAGATGTTCACCAGACAGGTTTACTCTTCCTTGCCGAGGATGATTTTGTCCTGTTGGGTATTCCTGATTCCACGCATGTATATAAATGCTCATATAGTACTTTGGTGAAGATTTGGACATTGGTGTCACTTCCTACAGAGGGCAAGCGGTATGTGAAGCTGCTTATACCATCTCTCAGGAGATTGTAGTCAGCTTTGGAGAAGTTTTTTTGTTTGACACACGCTAGAGGGGGTTCGGGGGAGATGGTGACTTCGAAAAGTGACCACTTTATGGTCAGATCTTACCAGGAGGATGATACTGTAGGGATGTTACAGTGGTTACTCATGTTGGTTAATACCAAGTCCAAGATATTATCACCTCTTGTGGGGGTATTGACAAGCTGTTACAAGGTGTTTGCATTAACAAAATTGTGGAATCTCTGGGCATTTGTGTTTTGGCATGAGTAGGTCTTCCACTCTATATTTGGGTAGTTAAAGTCACCAGGATCAGGGTAAAGAGTTGAATCTTGATAGATTAAAAGAGGTCCATATAGGCAGAGAGGGCATCTTGAGTCAAATTTGGGGGCCTGTAGCTAACTAGGATTTGAACAGGGATCTTGTCAATGTTTAACTGCACCTGGAGTGTCTCCTGTGCATCATACTGTTTGACCAGCCTGGAGGTGTGTATGTCTTTAATACATATTGAAACTCCACCTCCTTTGGCTTTGCTGCCCACAGTTTGGAGTCTGAATGTATGATAGAATGAGTAACCAGGTAAGGTTGGGGTGCACTCCACAGCTTTGAACCAGGTTTCTGTGACTGCACAAATGTCAGCATCCTCCAGGGTTAAGAATGCTTGCAATGAGTGCAGTTTCATGTTTAGACTCCTAGCATTTAGCAGCATGACCTTTAATTTGTGTTTTGTTTAAATTTTTAAGTTGGTAGTTTTGACCTCATCACTTTTCCTAAAAAAGGCACTATGGAGGAGGCAAGAGCCTTTGGCAGAAACTGAAACCCAAGTGAGACAGATGCAGGCCATCTCTGGCAAAGCATCAGGGTCTGTCGACCATAACGTCCCAGGCTGTCAGGTAATTGACCCCCCTTGAATGACACCAGAAAGTAAGCCAATTGTTAAAGTCAATCATTTTCTGCGTGTTTCGATATTGCTTAATATTTGATTATTTTTATTGTTGTCAATTCATTTGTTGTGGATTCTGTTAAGTAAGATAAATCCAAATACTGTCAATAAAGGAGAGAAGGCAGGGGAGGTACTATGTACTTTATGCAAACCATGGTATGTAGGACAGAATTAACTGTTTTGAATAAGGAGATTTGTTATTTTTGCAGAGACAATTTTTTTAAGTAATTTTGTGAGAGCTGTTTTGGGGTGATAATATTTCTGAACAATTGTGTTTGATATGTTGGTTATGTATATGCCTATGGTGGCTTTCCATAGGTCTAGGAAAGTTCATAGCATAAGGGAGCACCTTTAAAAATGTTACTGTAGGTATTGTAAAAACTAAGATGCCTGTCATATTTCACAAACTTCGCGTTTGCCGTTTCCTCAGCCAAGTTAACCGTTCCTTGATGAATAATAGCATTCGGCATGCTTGCTGCTGCAGCTACATCTATGATCCTAAGGCCTTACACTTTCTTGTTCACAGCACCAGTCAGGCACTTAACCTCATTGTCCCCTATATTCCCTAGATCTATCTTCCTAAAAATGAATTCCCATTAAAATTGTTTCATTCCCTTTTAGTATGACAAACTGGTCATCTGTGGGTCTCCTCCATGGAAATTTACATTGATCTCCTTAAGGTTTGCAGTGGATGGGTTCATATAGAAATGAATGTGTAGCATGACAGCATGGGAAATGTTGGTAGGTACACCTGGAGAGATTCACTTGTCTTTAACCACACTCACCATCCCAGATCTTGCTGTTGTACAACTGCTGTTTATTGGAAGCATCCTTGTGATAATGTTCTCTATATTTTCAGCATGCCTCTCAACTTCTTATTGTAAGAATTCTGGGCAAAGCCCAAACTAAGGTAAAGACAAAGGTCCAAAATCAGGGACACATATTTTAAATATTGCTGTTATAAACTGATAAAGTTGTAACATGTTATGCATTAGGATGCATTTTTCTGAAGGATATGAAGTCTGGAACTTCAGTGTCTATCATAATTTAGTGACTTCAATTATCAAAGATTTGTCAGAAAGCCATAACATTTATGTGGAACACAACTATATGAGGGCAAAATCTGGACATTCTGCAATATTGCAGACAGTTGAGAGGTATGAGAAGATTCGCATCCCAATCCTTTCCAATTCTGCACAGAAATAAGAAGCTTCTCCAACTCCATACAAATACCTGCAGACTACAGCAGAAGTGTGTCTTTCCAATCAGTTTATAGAAGGTGACCACACTACAGAAATTGCACTGTTGCTCATGTCTCCTGAACTGTTGTTTTGCTTGCTTATTCAGCTGTTCACTTTTAGACTTATTTGTAGTTTTCTTTTACACACACACACACATTTTATATATATATATATATATATATATATATATATATATATATATATATATATATTTCAAAACTGAAATATGTATTGTGCATGTCCAAGAACACTTGGACTTCTTGAATTCAAATCTTGCAGGAAACACAATGGCTTCTACATTAAAATAATTAATATACACTTTACAAGGTTTCAATGAGATCGCAGTGAGTGAGTATTGCAAAATTACCCTTTTCTCCACTGTAGTGTGATCTCACAGTTGGTATATATAATTATCAGGGAGGGGGGGGCTGCAGTACATATTTTGTTATTTTCTGTTTCAAAATAGAGACGTTTTGTTAAATTGCAATTACGGTCTGTTTGTCTCAACTATGTAATTCAATTATGTGGCTGTTCGACGAATGAAAGTCAATATATATATATATATATAGATAGATATAGATATAGATATATAAACAGAAAAATTGCGGAGTGGAAATATAACATGGAATTTAGGAAATTAATGTTGTTCAGGAGTGGTTATGTTGTGTAAAAAGCAGGAAAAATATTAAGTAAGGATGGGAAGGTTAACTGTTGTGCAAGTGAGGGAATAATTTTATAGAATTAAAGCATTATATGCATATACAAATGGCAAGTAAAGAGAAAATCTGTTTCCTGAAATATTAGATTATGTGGTGGTTAACATGAAAATCATAATTGCAGGGGACTTTAATTATGATTTTAAGCCAAGAATGTAAACGGGCAAGATGTTAAAAAATACAGGATGTGATAAAATGTGGTATATTAGCTGTGTGGAATAAGAGTCAATGGATGTATAGAAGAGGGGAAACTGAATCTGAAATTGATTATTTTGTACTATTACAAGGTTTAGGTGAAACATATGGTGATATACACAACACAGGGTTTTAGGACTATTTAACAATATGACTGTAGGTGCTGGAAGCAAGGGAGTATATTAATATAAAAAAAGAGATTATGGGCTGAATTTGGAGAGTGGGAGGCATTACAGTTATGGAGGGGTCATGTAACCATGAATGATTTTTATAAAAACTGGAACAGTGGTTTGAATGTAAAAAGAAATATAAAAAGGTACATTTTCCCCAATGGCAAGATGATGTAAGAAAGGAAGAGAAAGTGAAGTATGGAAAGCTGTATAGAAAAGTATTGGAGAATTTAGAGAGGAGTACATGATATGGAAAAGGAAATGTACAAGAGAAATCAAGAAAAAAATGAAGGCATTAGTGTTTAAGCAGAAATGTTATGTATAATGCAGAAAGGAGGAGGTGTCTGCATATTTGGGTAAAGCAATAACGGAGGATATTAGGGTCTATATCACATAGTTGAAGTTATGTAGCTATGAACACCTAATGGTCGAACCATTATGTTCGAAGTTACATAACTTTGACTACCTAAACAAAAACACAACAGACAACAAAATAAACTGTTGTAAGCAGGGGGGCAAGACCCCCAGCAGTGACCCCCCCACATGGGGGGGCTGCTTCCCCCACCCCACCCCGCTATTTAAATATACCAACTCTGAGATCACACCATATTGAAATGAATGGAAACCTCCCCCTATGGAGATTTCCATTCACACGTTCGAACTTTTACAAATTCGAACATATGGTCTCGACCATATGTGGTACGAACGTGTAAAAGTTTGATGACGTGATAGGAACCCGGATATTAGTATAATGAGGGAATTGAAAAATTTAAAAGGAGAGGTAAAAAGTACACAAAAGCAGATTATGAGTATTGTAGCATGGCATGTAGAAAGTATGTATAACAGTAAAAATAAAAGAAAAGAAGAAAAAATAGAAAGTAAAAAAATCAAAATGAGTTAAAGACTTTGAAAAATAAATTAGTGTTAGTGAATTGGATGAAGTACTTAGGAAAGTAAACGTTGACTCAGTATCAGGTCCATATGCAACAGGACATGAAATGCAACAGGACATGAAATGTACAAGAAATTAAAATGAACGGACTGGCAATGAGATCATTTTGTAAAATTTTTGAATGAATGGTTGAAAGGAAGATTTCTGTATGAAGAGTTATGTAGTGTGATATTAAAATGTATATGGAAGATAGATGAAATGAATTAAATAAAAATTAGAGACCTATTATATTAAATAATACAGATTATAAAACTGTATGAGAATAATACAGACGAGAATGGAAGGAAGGGTGAAGGACATTATGGAAGAAAGTATATATATATATGGTATAAAAGGGAAGGGATGCCAGGAATTATTATTAGTGGTTTGAGAATTTGTGGATGATATTATAAGTAAAAGGGAAAATGTGAAACTTATGTTAGGTGATATTACCAAGGCATTTGATACAGTATGACGCAATGCTTTGTGGGAAGTTATGGAAAAGTATGGAATACTTTGGGAAAGTATGGACTAGATAATATAATTAGGAGAGTGAGTATGTCAGCATATCAAAATAATAGAGTGAGAGTGTTAACAAATGGGTGGCTGAGTAAAGAAATATGCACGAAGTGTGGTATAAGACAAGGATGCCCATGGGTGGGATATTTATTTATTTATTAACATTTGATACTGGGAAAGTCCGACTGGGTAGAAGCCCATTTTCAGTGGAAGGCCAGATAGAAAAGTCTAAATTATTATAAAACATTTTAAGAAAAATAATTTTACAATCTTCAAAAATAAGAGAAAAGCATCTGCTGTTTAAATAATTATAACATATTATACATAATATAAAGACATTGGTTAAGAATCAATACAAGTTGTATGAAAATCATTTAATATTTGGAGAAATTTTAGAAAGTCTGTAGAGAAATTAAAGGCAAGTTAGTCTAATACAAACAGGAATTGCAATATGAAGTGAGGGAAAAGCAGGCTTATTGTATATTCAGAGAGAGTAGAAAATTTGATGAACATAAAGAAGTAAGTGAAGAACAGAGAGTAGGGAGGTATAAGAAATGAAACGGTACCTGGTCACATTTAGGGATATCGTTTATCCTGCTTTTGAGCAAGAACAGAAAGAGTGATTTTAAATAGGAAGTCTTCCATAGTTGTTTTGAAAGATGGGAGAGAGGGTATTGACCTGATGAATACAGGTTAGGAGTTCTAGGCCTTAACAACCTTTTACGAGTGCAGACAATGCCCAGCAGATTTGATAAGCTTGTAGACAGACAGGAGTTTTTTGGTCACTGGATCACAGTGACTGACTGGGAACATAGTTGTAGATGCATGCTGAATAATTTTATAGGTTGTAAGAAGCTGTGTATATGTTAGTTGATGAAGAAGTTCTAACCAATTTAGGCTTTTCGGTGTTATACAATGGTGGGTTGCGGAAAGGCGTATTTGCTGTAAATTTAGCAACATTGTTATAGCATTGTTCAAGTTTTTTTTAAATTTTTGTGAAGCCTGGAGGTTAGTAAAGATGAGAACAGCATAAAAATTATGGGGAGGAGATAAGTAGTGACAAGTGTATTTTTAGTTGCATCACTGAGAAAATGTTTGGTTTAATAAAGCATCCGTAGTTTTTCATGAACTTTTCTTATGCAAGTTTGTATATGGAGGTCAAATATAAGATTGTCATCCACTATCACACCTAATAATTTGATATGAGAAATGACTTCAATGGTTGCATTATCGAGAGGGGACTTAAAATGTATTTATTTTTTCACGAGAGAGGGATTTGAGGGAAAACAAGTAGTAGCTTTATTTTTTTTTTTGGGGGGGGCGTTGAGCATGAGTTGTGAGTTATGAAGCCATGTTTCAATGGCTGTTAAAGCTTTCTGAGTAATATTTTTGGAGGTGTATCATGTTGTCAGATGGGCAAATGAGAATACAATCATCTACATATTGTATTAGGGTGGCCTGTTGTGTAGATGTATAGAGAGTGTTGTTGAAAATGTTAAAGAGGAAGGGTCCAAGGATAGAGCCTTGTGGTATACTAGTAGTGACTGGGAGGTAAGGAGAGAGCATGGATGCCATTTTTACTGACTGATGCCTGTTGTACATGTAGCTTTTGAACCACTGAAGGGTGAGCTGGAAGAGACCTAGTGATAACATTTGAAGTAGACATTTGCTGTGACAAACTGTTGAAGGCTTTAGACAAGTCTAGAAATAAGGAATGTACTGGTTTGCCTTTATCTCTAGCTTTATTGGCAGTATCTATGTATACTATGGGAAGGGCGGAAACCATGTTGTGTAGGGGATAAGAGTGCTTCCTGCAAGAGATGGTCTATCAATTGTTTTTTAATACATTTTTTAAATATTTTGGCAAGGGGAGACAAGAATGCTATAGGTCTAAAGTTATTAATGTCTGTTGACTTTCCTCCTTTGTGCAAGAGGGATAATGTGTGACTTTTTCCAGAGAAAGGGAATATGAGGTTCCTATATTGACCTATTGCGACAGGCAATGCTAATGGATGCTATTTTTAGGTACTCATTTGGAAAGTCATCAGCTGCAGAAGACCACAGTTTAAGTTTATTTAAGAGTAGTTTTATATAGGATGTGGGCACAGGTTTGAAGGTGAAAGTGGATGTGATGATATGTTGGGCAGGGTTGGGATTAGATGTTGAGGAATCCTTGGTTTGAGATGTTATAGTATCTATACAATAACAGTTGAACTGTATTGCAGTTTCAGTTGGTGAGTTGTCTGGAGAAGGATTTGGGTTGAGTTTGTAGGCCTGCATGTAATATTTCTTTAATGGATGTTAAACATGTTTTAGGGTTGTGTTTAGTGTTATTCTGCAAGTTATTAAGTATAGTTTCTATCATCATTTATTTGGTTTTTATTACGGTTGTGAAGCATTCTTAAGTTTTCAAGATACAGAGGTGTCTTAAATTTTTGCCATTCTTTCCATGCTTTCTCTTTATCATGCATTAGCATTCTACTCTTTTTGAATAGCCAAATTGCATTATTTGCTTTTAGTCTCTTCCTTCTAGGAGGTAGAAGATTAATTAGAACAGTTGTATTGAATTAAATTACAGCATCATCTAAGGGAAAACTTTTTAGGAAGTTGCAGTTAATAGATGATAGTACAGTAATGAACATTTCTGAGTTAAACTTGGAAAGATTGTGTGTTGTTTTATAAATATGCTGTTTAACTCGATGTGTAAGATGTCTGGTCATATAGATTGGAAGATGATCACTAGTTTGACTTTGTACCTGTGGTGGAGTATTTGCTGGGGTCTGATACTTATATCCAGTCTAATAGGGAATTTGATGTCTTGCTATAATGCATGGGACTATTATTTAATTGTGCTAAACCATATGAGTTCATGCTAGATGTGGGGGATCTAGAGTTCCTATCTGATTAATTGACATTAACATCACCTAGTAGTACTTTTCTTGTGGAAATGTTATGGATATCCAATGTAGCATATTGTTCAGTATAGCTGTATTGTCACCAGGAGAGATGCAAAGAACAAAAAAAAACATATTTGGTTATAATTGTTTATTTTGAGGAAAGCAAAAAGAAGCTGAACTGAATTTTGGTGTTGTTTTACTATAAGGGGAAATGTGGTAGATATTGGGAAATACTAAAGCAATACCACCACTGTTCCTCTCTATATGGTCATTATGGATGATATTATCACCAGGAGGTGTAACTTTGGAGTTGTTTATGTTGGGTTTAAGCCAAGTTTCAGAGATGGTGAGAATGTCAAGCTTATGTTGCATAAACCAGACTTGTAGTACAACATTTTTATTTATTATGCTTCAAACATTTATTGCACCAATAATTAGATCACCAGGGTTGGGGACTGGCTATTATCGGGTTAGAGAAGTGTTTGGGAGAGAATTATCTTTGTATTCATTGTGATAGATGGGGCCAAGATTAGGGTGATTGAAGGGTTTTACTATATTGGGGAATCATGCATACTTTTTGGTGAGGATTCTTGCACTTAATTTTGTTTTGGTTTGAGTTGAAGTACAGTTAATTAGTCTATATTTAGAATAAAGGTGAGGGGCACTATGAAATAGGTTTGGTGAAATGTGTGGAGATTGTGAAGAGGAAGTATGGATGGGTGGTTGAAACAGATTTGGAGAAATGTTAAGAGATGTTATTGAGTCATGGTACGATGAAAGGATGAAAGACGGCACCGTAGGAGGAGAAGAATAGAAGATAAGCTGAAGAGTAACATAATTAAGTACAGGAATCTGTATTTTATAGATCTCAGGTACTGATGAAGCAATGAAAAAAGAAACAAGATGTTGCAGGGTAGTAGGAGACTCAGTGATGGCAGATTCTGAAAGCTGGTAGAGGATAGGTAAGGAGAGAAGTATTTTTCAGAGTTAGGTTGCCCTGGTATCTTCTCCGAAATGTAAGGAACAGAGCGGTATGAAAATGACGTAGTCAAAATAAGAAGAAATGAGGATTTATTTGGGAAAAGGAAAAGATGCAATGTGGAATAGATAGGTACTATTAGAGAGAGTGATGATTATAAATATGATATTGTATATTATAATTATGATATTGTTTGCATTAGTAATGAGAATGATAGTGAGTGTAGTAGCTTAGAATATGTAAAAGGCTAGATACGTGAGCCAAAAGGAAGTGATGATTCCAATAGTTTTGACATATGCAGATGATATAGTTGTGTTGCTAAGAACAAAATATTCCTGAGGAAAATGTTGCTTTGTCTAAATGGATGTTTGAAGGAAATGGGAATTACTTTGAGTAAAGATGAAGGTAAGAATTTGGATGATGCTGTGACAACTGGAGGATATATTTTTCAACGAATTAAGTATTTTTGTTAAGGACAAGATTTGGGAAAAAGGATGTAGTCATGAAGCAACGGGAGGGTTTGCTAAAAGAAATGAAAAAAATATGTCTTATGTGGAGGACTTACAGATTAGCTTTCAAGAAAAAGGATTATCTGGTGAATTCTGTTTTAATGGGAAAAACAGCATATATGTGAAATGTTTATATGATGCCAGAAAAAATATGAAAAAGAAATTGTGCAATTAGCATTTTCTTTCATATGGGCTTCAAGATTAAACCCCATAAAAAGTGATGTGTTGTATATGCATGAATATGAAGGGTAGTTATGATTATTAAATCAACTTGTTTATTCTGCTTCTATAAACTTGTATAGAGTATTAAAGTAGGTACATGAAAAGGATGATAAATGAATAGTGGAAATATTTAAATAATAAGTAAAAAAATGGGGGAGATGATGAGAATAAGAAAAAGAGATAAAGATTATATAAATGAAGAACAAGGTGATCTGCTGTGGCGACCCCTAACCAGGAAAAGCCAAAAGAGAGAGAGAGAGAGAAAAATTATCAAGAAAAATTACTATCATAGAAAATAAAAACTGGTGATATGGAGGATAGAAGGATGTGATATAATGATGTGATGAAACAATATATTATGTAAATCCTTAGGGATATTTAAAAGAAGAAGTGCTAAAAGCAATGAAAGTAAGGAAAATGTAGTATACTAAGAGTGTAGTGAGTCAGGATTTTCTGTGGAGACTGGTAAAAATAAGTCAGTAGCAAAGAGGATTATGTCATATAAAAAGAAAGTTGAACGAGTGTGTTTATTTTGTAAGGAAGAAGAGACAACAGAGCATTTTTGAAATGTAAGAGTGGTTAAACATTGGAAAACAGTTGTGTGAAGAAAATTTCTTTGAGAATATTAATGACACAAACAATATAGATTTGGATATGATTATGTAGGGATATTATAAAAACAAGAAGAAAGAACATGTTTGAAGGATAGATCATTTATTTTATGTAATATGGGTTATGTGGAATGGAAGCTTATATGAAACTTTGTTTAATGGGAAATTGGTTTTGGCTGATATAGTGTGAAAAATTTGATTATGTTTGTGGAAGGAGTGGGGGGTCAATTTTGGAAGAATAATAACGATGATGATGATGATGGTGTATAGGAATGTGTAGATCTGTATCTGTAAATATGTATATTTTGTAAATATTTAAACATGTAAATAATGTTTTATTTATGAAGTGCTTAAGTAAATGACCCCTACTCTTTTTGATAAGTAACATGGGATCTTCAGCTTCACCTTAGCTACCACCACTTCAGACAGACGAAAGTTTGATTTAACATCTCATCTGAAGAATGGCATACTCAGGAGTACAGCACTTGTGCTACATTGCATTGCATTGTCAGTAAAAAAAAATAATTTATTTTCCTGGGGTGGGAATAGAACCCACATCTTCTGATCTTGGAGCACCTGTTGGATCATTGACACTGATTATCAGCATAGTTCCATTGCTGAATTTTCCTGTCTGAGGGTAGACACAGGCACCTGCTTGAATAAGAGTTGTGCAGAAGTGAACAGAATACATTTGGTGTGATGTAAATGCATTGTACCAGAGAATCATGGCTGCCCCAGTAGCTTCTGAGACTAAACATGTACATCTTCTTGCCTTATGTAGAATGTATGGAGAAAATGGGAAAAATTTTCATTTAAGCACCAGACTAATTTAACTGAAAGATTAGTGCATCACAAAGGTCACTGCTTGAGTTACATTAAAAATCAGTTTTCCTGACTATTTCACCTTTGTGAAAGTTAAGTGCATACACTGATCAGGTACAAATGTTCACATTGTTTATTCTTCACATAGATTAAGTCAAATATCAATACCATACTTACAAATGGAGTAATCATTATGTGACAAATATTTCATAATTGCTTTGCATGTTTCACAGGTGATACCACAGAAATCATTGGTGGAAAAGAAGTTATTAAACATTCAAGACCTTACATGGCTTTTATTACTATGACTAAAGGACAAAAAAGAAAAATGTGTGGAGGAATATTGATTGACCCCAGATGGGTTCTCACTGCTGCACATTGCAATGGGTAAGTTTTAAGAATTAACATTTCATCATGTCACCTCAGGTAAAATTATCTTTATAAAACAGACTTGCTACCCAAAGTTGTCTTCTTGACTTATCCATAACATGACAAGTCATTAAAAATAAGTTAACGAATTTGGACTTCTTAACTAGAAGTCATTTCTAAGATGCTAGGGAATCTTTGGGGTTGCAATATTCTGCCTATCTGCCAAACAGCATATGTATGCTTTTCAATTACTAAAGCATATATAAAACTGTTGAAAAGTGTATCATGATGAATTCTAGTAATTGTAATTTAAGGAGTGTCTCGAGTGAGTGAATTTTGAGATTTAGACTTCTAACATTGAGTAGTATTACCCTCAGTTTTTGCTTGCCTGTTCCTGTTATGGTGGTGAATTTGTCATTTAAACCTTGCCTAAAAAAAGGCACTATAGGGGCAGCAAGAGCCTTAGCCAGTATCCAAAATCCCAGGGGTGACAGGTGCAGGCTATCTCTGGCAAAGCATCGTGGTCTGTCGACCATGTGGTCCCAGGCAGACAGATAATGGATCCCCTTACAATGACACCAGAAGCTTAGCCAATTGTTGAAGTCAGTCATTGCACTGCGGTATCATTCTGGGCAATGGCAGGGTGCTACTCAGGGCTAGGGTCATACTTGCCTGGGCTACAAGATTGGAGAGCTCTTCCATGTCTCTTTTCATGTAATCCAGGGAGGTACATCTCAGGTTGTTCACACCAACATGGACAATGACAGAGTCACATTTGTACTTGTTGTGGGGTCCTCTGAGTGAGTGGGTTATGTGTCGGATCCTGGTACCCAACTGGCAGCTGATAGTAACCTTCTCCTTATTTAGCCTGGTGAGTGGGACATCAGTGTGCCTGACAATAGAGTCACCTATGAGTAGTGTGTTGGGTACGTTAGTTTGCCTTATGGGCTGTGGTTTATTGGCACACTGAGTCTGTGGGCTATGTGTCATTTGGGTTGTGTTGGGGGGTGGAGGTTGCTTGCATTTCTGCTTTAGAGGTCTCTGTTGCTTGAGCAGATTATTACTGAGAGCCTCTGCAAATGTTTTTGTTTCTTATGTGTGGTTTTGGTGGTGTAGGTTTAGTGGGACTATGTGATGAGTGTGGTGTGGTGCAAGTGTTTACCTTCTCCTCTTGACTGTCAAGTTCAGTCTTGGTTGGAGAGAGCTTTACCTCCAGTTTGGCTAGATAAGTGCACTTCTCACAGGTTGTGGTGTTGGGTGGTAGAAGGAGGGGGCTGTCTGTGTACATGAGGCAATTGCTACATTGCCTCAAAATGCCCAGATTCATCAGATACACAGGAGAGAACACTGGGAGCTGACCCTTGGACATGCCTGAATAAAAAACTTCTTTCCTCTAGACAAGTGAGGAAGGTGAGTATGAGAGCTGTTTTCCTCTAAGCAAGTGAGGAAGTTAAGTGCAAAAACTGTTTTCCTCTAGGTAAAGAGGAAGGTTGAGTGCTGCAGTAATTTGTAGCTTATTTAGTGCTAACAACAAGTTCTGAACAAGTGCTGAGCACGAATAAGCAAATTCAAGTGCAAAAACTAAGAATCTGTACCTGGATCTTGTGGTTGATAGGCTACCTAGTGCTTACCACTCCCACTGATAAGCTAGAAGGCTTCCCTCCAACACAGAAAGGCTTGGAGGGCTCAGAAGCTTACAAACAGTCCTGGATACAGCAAATATATATCTGGACTAGACTAGTTACAGGAAAGGTGGGAAACAAGCACAAACACGGCTTTTAAACCAGAAAGTTGAAAGAGATGGAAAAACTGCCAATAAACTATAATTTCTGGGCCAGAAAACACTCTTGTGATAGACAGGCTACCTAGTGCTTACCACTCCCATTGATAAGCTAAAAGGCTTCCCTCCAACACAGAAAGGCTTTGGGGGCTCAGAAGCTTACAAACAGTCCTGGTTGCAGCAAATCTGTATCTGGACTAAACTAGTTACAGGAAAGGCAGAAAACAAGCTTCAAATTTTTTTTTTGGAAAGTGGAAAGGGAAAAAGGAGAAACAGAAGATAATTTAAAATTAAGGACCTAGGTAGTTTGCTCTTCACAAATGTCCTCTCTGTATTAGGTAGAATGAGCTTGTGACACTAGACTGGAATAGTGCTGGGATAGAGCCGAACAGATGGGACTGATAGGAGTGTCTGAAGTGAAAATATGATCTCACTGTACGCGGTTGAGTGAGCAAATGAGCTAGACCCAGGAGGAGTGCACAAATAAAAATTTACAGGAGGGGTGGGCAATTCCAAAGCCACCAAGATTAATACCAAAACAAGAACAGGGAGGGCAGGTGGGAAACTAACTGCAGAGAAAGAGAGAAACCACAGTATTCTATGAAACAATTAAATAGAAAAATAAATAATTACAGAGAGACACAGACCAATGAAACAATTAAATACACAGAAAAATAAAATAAAATGCAGTACAATTTTTTAACACACTGCAAGTCTGCACTTAACTCAGACAGTAATGCAGTTGATTGCAGGTATGTAGCAGAAGCCAAACAACTCAGAAATTGAGCAGTAAACATTTCAAGATATGTGACTAACACTTATAAATACACAAAAACCCTCTAGACTAAGAGGTTAACACTGAATATCAATGAAGTGAAACACAATAGCCCCCACCAACTGCAGAGACAGAGAGAGAGAGAGAGCGCAGTATTCTATGAAACAATTAAATAGAAAAATAAATAACTACAGAGAGAAACAGACCAATGAAACAATTAAATACACAGAAAAATAAAATAAAATGCAGTACAATTTTTAACACTGCAAGCTTGTACTTAACTCAGACAGTAATACAGTTGATTGGAGGTATGCAGCAGAAGCCACACAACTCAGAAATTGAGCAGTAATAAATTCCAAGATATGTGACTAACACTTATAACTACACAAAAACCCTTTAGGTTAAGAGTTTAACACTGAATATCAATGAAGTGAAACACAATAGCCTCCACCAACTGCAGATACAGAGAGAGACCACAGTATTTTATGAAACAATTAAATAGAATAATAAATAACTACAGAGAGACAGAGACCAATGAAACAATTAAATACACAGAAAAATAAAATAAAATACAGTACAAACTGTAACACTACAAGTTTGTACTTAACTCCACTAGTAATGCAGGTGATTGTAGGTATGTAGCAGAAACAAAACAACTCAGAAATTGAGCAGTAATAAATTCCAAGATATGTGACTAACACTTATAAATGCACATAAACCCTCTAGGCTAAGAGTTTAACACTGAATATCAATGAAGTGAAACACAATAGCCCCCACCAACTGAAGAGACAGAGAGAGACCACAGCATTCTATGAAATGATTAAATAGAAAAATGAATAACAACAGAGAGACAAAGACCAATGAAACAATTAAATACACAGAAAAATAAAATGCAGTACAATCTTTAACACTGCAAGTTTGTACTTTACTCAGCTAGTAATGTAGTTGATTTTAGGTATGTAGCAGTAGCCAAACAACTCAGAAATTGAGCACAGCCAGAGAATTGTCATGGCTAGGCATGTATATGCCTTAGGGCCGATAGCCTAGTACCAACCTATGAACCTATGAACTACACTTTCCTTTGCCCTATCTTAGCAAGCCTGCTGATGTCATTCACTTTGAAATGCACCTTTGGGGAAGCAGTAGACCAGTAAGCTCTGTGGCATGTAACTGTGTAATGCTATAGTGTGTTGTACTTGTTAGGTAGGAGTTCTAATCCCAGACATGGCAACTGTAAAACTTTGTGTGTGTTTGTTTGTCTGTGTAGGGATCAATGCTTTTTGAGGCCATTCACAGTCACTACAAATTCCATTGCCCTACTTTGGCAAGACTGCTGATGTCATTCACCTTGAAATACACCTTCTGGGAAAGAAGAGCCCTGTAAGCTCTGTGGCATGAGCTATAACTGCGTAATGCTGTAGTGTGATGTACTAGTTAGGTAGTAATTCTAATCTCAGACATGGCAACTGTAAAACTTTGTGTGTGTGTTTGTTTGACTGTGTAGGGATCAATGCTTTTTGAGGCCATTCACAGTCACTACAACTTCCATTGCCCTACTTTGGCAAGCCTGCTGATGTCATTCACCTTGAAATACACCTTTGGGGAAAGAATAGCCCAGTAAGCTCTGTGGCGCATGCTATAGTGTGATGTACTAGTTAGGTAGGAATTCTATTCCCAGACATGGCAACTGTGACACTCTGTGTGTGTGTGTTTGTCATTAGTATCCTTTTTGGAGGTAGCTGTGAGTGTGTAGTAACAGGAGTCATTGTGGAGTGGGTTTTGCAAATTTCTTGTATGGTGGGCCTATTATATGTCACAATGTCCACCTTACAAGGACAACAGATGTCAAACAGCAGAGAGGCTGGTGTAGACAACCCATACTCCTACATGTGACATAATGGATTGGGGAACATTATAGGCAACCCTTGTATTACCCAGAGAACACTCTCCACCCATGTCTTATACGCAAACACACTTGGCTAGGCAATAACCACTATACTGGTAGTTCCCTGCATATTGCCCACAGATAGTAACCATTGCAGTGGAGTACAGCGGACATGGTACCCTGTCCTATCCCTAAAATAGGCAAATCATTGCATACAGCGGTCCTTTGTTATGTTCCCCACTGGACACTTGCAATAACTCTAAAGTCAGCAAATGTAACCCACAAATGAAATATCATGCCTTATACACATGCCCTGTATGGAAAGATGCCACTGACACCAGTGAATATCTGTATCATGCTGTCACTGTAGGTGCAGGGTCAACCTGGTTTCCATTGCCATTTCTCACCACATGAGGTCAGGAATGGCACATCAGATGATACAGTCTGTCCATACAACATGCCCCAGACAACCCAGGTACACTTCCACATGTCACAGAATATGCATGTGGGATGTGTGCACATCCCAGACACCGCCCATGTTATGGAATATAGAACACATACATGGCAAGCATTGCACAATACTGGCCACCCACAATTGTAACCCAGATGAGTGGATGGTGACTACAATACCCACCTGTGTGGGCCAGTCCAGACACTACACCCCCTGAGCCATACTGCAGACCATTGTCATGTGGCCTGATACCAAGGTATACCCTTTACCTATCTGTGTACAGCCTTCTGGCACAGTCAACCACTACACACCTGTGAAGCAATGCATCCATGCATGTCTGTACTGGCAAACCTGTGTGTGTGTGTGTGTGTGTGTGTGTGTGTGTGTGTGTGTGTGTGTGTGTGTGTGTGTGTGTGTGGAGTATAAAGATTTGGATGCCATTCACACTCACTACACTTCCCAATGGCCCACTGAAGCATGCCTTCTGATGTCAGACACCTTGACATACCCTTTGCCCATATATCAGCCTGATAACCCCTGTGGTGCATGTGATACCTGCGTATTACTGTAGTGTGGCAAACTAGTTAGTTAGGAATTCTAAACCTGGCCCTGCCAACTGTGATAATGTGTGTGAGTCCCAGAGATAGTGTGGCTGTGTCATCCTTGACACCTGTTGTTGTGGACAGGCACATGTACTACACCTACCTTAGCCCTCATTTATCACTGTTGCTGATGTCACTCACTGTCAAATATACCTTTGGACAGCTCCCCAACATGTAAGCTCTGTGGCTCATGCAATGCCTACATAGAAATGTAATAGCAATACATAGTCAGGCGGGGGAGTGAAACCCTGTACTGGTAAGTGTATTACACAAACATGCTTTGCTTTTACTCTCCTTCCCCCTCCATGTCTTACTTTGTCTCTGTCTGTCACTTTCACTCCCTCTCTGGTGAATGTTGAGAAGTAAACCTGATTTGCTTAGGCAGCAGCTTGTGTTTTGTAAGTGATTCTCATGATCAGCTGATGGCCTGTGCATGAATTGCAGTCCCCCACTAGCTGATTGCATGTGAAACAGCTGTGGTAACATTCCCATAGCCAATTGCATGTAAACACACTCCTATAACTAGGAACATCATGTGGGTGTTGACCCTTTTCATTCACTGTGAGCAGGACTTCATGTCGGTGTTTGGCAAACAGCATCACAGATGGTAGTGGAATATACCTCTAACAACATACACTGTGAAGACAGGCCAACAAACAGGAGGGGGATGTTCCAGACATGACTACAGGATGTAAGTTTTCCTCTTCTGCATTTAAAGTAATGTTGGTTTAATAGGGTTTGTGTGGATATGACTGGTTTACATGATTTAATACCTGTCATGACAGTGTTATGTGGTTGATGAAACTCCCACCTGTAGGGTTATCTGCAGACTGGCCAGTGTTTGGAGTCTTATGTGTCTTGTGTTATTCACAGATTACCTATCTTAGCACTACAGAAGCATAGTCTTAGGATTGCAGTCAGTACATGGTGACAGCCAAAAGAGTTACTGACTTCATATCCCTCATAGGACATATGTCACAACAAACCCTGTTACACCAGTAAATGTATGATGTTATCACAGCAACATGTCAATATTGGCCCTGTGTTTGTACCTCCAGCGACATCTCCATCAACATTTGTAAATATGTCATGCATTAAGAGGTGTATATATTTAGTACACTATTATTTATTGACATCATACCGGATAACAAGCCAGTGAGACATCAGACTGCTAAATATATGTATAGTAGGGGTTAGATTTGAGGACAAAACCTGGACATTCTGTCATAGTGTGTACAGTAGTGAGGTCTGTGTACTTATGGTGATTGTCGACAGTGTGTGTATTGCAAATATGTACCTTGGCCTGTGTACAGACTGTGGGAGATGTCATTGTTCTTGATCTTGTTCTATCTGATGTTAAATGATGCTCCAGTGTATGGTACCCTATTGGCTTACATGTTTGTAGGGCCAAACACACACATGTCCCATACCACAGTCAGACATTGGACTACACTGTGTAGTGGCCCAGTATATGTAGGGTTAGTGTGTGAGTGGCATATATGAGGATGGTGTTGATCAGACAGTCCATATACTGTAATATTAAGCACACTTACCATATGCGGATGTGTTCACATTGGTTGTGGGTATGCACTTTCACACAGATGTCTGTTACTCTGTACTGTTACATGCCTGTAGAGCCTGCTATATTTGCAGGTACAAGTGTATTCCCCCATAGGAAATGTAGGCCAGTGTTGTGGCAGTCTGCCTGTAGGTTGCACAGTGCTTTGTGACATGCCTAGCAGCTCAGTGTACTTACCCAGTGTGATGTTATGGCCAGATATTTGTCAGATGTACTGCTGCCAGGCCACCATAACTGTCGTGTATTTCTGACAAAGCAGTGGGATGCTGTAAAGGTGTATGTCACTAACTAGTGGGTAGTATTTGGGCATGTGACCACTGCACCACCGGTTATTATGTGTCAGGACAGACAGGAGTGTATGAATGCATAAACTGTGTGGGCATATGTATTCCAGTATTTACGTGATATACCCATTTACATGGCTGTTAACATCCACATTGTCAGGCTTGGTCCACATGTCTTGTACTAAGGGGTTCTATGTATACCTCTGGACTGACCAGAGTTTATCAGGCTGTCCACATTTATTGGTCATATCTCTGCTGTATTCCACAGGACCATTACTGTGATATATGTGGTACTGTACTATGATGACCTTAGGATGTCTGTCTGTAACTGATGGTGTACATGTCAATAGCAGGTGTGACCTTCCACACACAACACTTCTGCTAAGACAACCCCTGTTACAGTAGCAAAAGTCTACATTTATGCCTGCAATACTTACATGATATCCCCTTGCATTAAGAGGTTGAGACTATTGGTGCTGAAGTATGACTCCACTCCATGTTCTGGATATATATATATATATATATATATATATATATATATATATATATATATACACATATATATATATATATATATATATATATATATATATATATATATATATATATATAGGTTCATAGGTTCATAGGTTCATACTAGGCTATCTGCCCGAGGGCATTTATAAGCCTAGCCCATCGTTTTGTGGCTTACGCCACCCCTTTAGTATGGGGAACTATACCCATTATTTTGCTGTGCCTCTGTCGAGCAGTGACACTGAGGTAATTCCTGGGGTATATCTGATCTCCCATCCATTGGTCAAGATTTCTCTTGAACAAGGCCAGCGAGGTGCTCTGCCTCACATGTACCGGGATTTTGTTCCACAGCATAGGGAGTCTTTGGGTGATGAATCTATTCCTCCAGCACGTCCTATTAATAGCCGTGTTGAGGTTTAAGTCTCCCGCCCTTGTGGCTCTGATGGATCTAGATTTTTTGAGGTGAAGCATATTCATCAAATCTGGGTTTGACTTGGCCTTGTATGTTAGGCAAAGGTCACCTCTGAGCAAGCGTGGCGACTGAATAGAGCTGGAGTTCTTTCAGTCGGGCAGCATAGGACAGATTTTTGAGACCCTTTATCCTTTTGGTGAGGAACTTTTGTGTCCTCTCCAGCTGCTGCAAGTGTCGGGTCAGATACATTCCGAATGGGGCATTGTACTCAATCATTGGTCTGATGAGTGATGAGTAAAGGGAGACAATGACCTCCCTTGATCTAGATGAGAATCCCTTCATAATAAGGTGGGCAATGTAGAAGGACTTCCTAACTACTTTAGCTACATGGGTGTCGAATGACAGACTACTATCAACCTGGGTCCCCAGGTCCCTGATAACTTCTTCTGTGCTCAGTGGATTGCCACCTATTTGGTAGCTAGGGGTAACCTTGTTTTTCCCGAAGGGTGTGACTATGCATTTTTTGGCATTTAACTTTAGGCCGTGGCTCTGGCACCAGTTATCCATTTCTGTGAGACCCTTCTGAAGGATATCTGTGTCAGATGTGTTTCTACTATGGCAGTTTGCAGTCATGTGCAAACTTTGTCAGCCATAACCCTCCTGTGTTTGCTTGTACTTGGGAAAAGTAGATGCCAAACAAGAGTGGGCCCAGGACTGAGCCCTGTGGGACACCACTTGTGACAGGCTTTGAGTCTGACATGGCGCGAGCAACTCTGACCCTGTGGGTTCTGTCACTCAGCCAGTTTGCAACCCATCTTGTGATGTATGGGTTAACATTTAAGCTGATGAGTTTTTCAATGATACCCGAGTGGGGTATTGTATCGAAGGCCTTAGCCAGATCGAGGTAGGCTGTATGGACTGCCTTTCCTCATCAATGGCTTTGGTGACTGTTTCAAAAGTCAACCAAGTTTAAAAGGCATGATCTGCCTTTGACAAAGCCAAACTGGGTTGGATCCAAAGTCTGCAAATTCCCTATGTCTTTATTTATGAGGTCCATTATGATCCTCTCCATGGCTTTGCAGATAAGGCTTGTCAAGCTAATGGGCCGGTAATTTCCAGGGTCTGTGGAGGCACCACCTTTGTGAAGTGGGACCACAGTTGCAGTGCACCCTGGCGTATCCAGAGGTAAGACTTTGATTAAACAGCTGTCGTAGCTGTGGGTTTAATTCCTCATTGAGTTCGTGGAGCACACAGCCGGGACACCATCGGGTCCCATGGATGCTGTGTTTTTGCTTTGGAGAGAGCAGTTCTCACTTTGGCGTTGGAGATGTTTGGGGGGCTGCACTCATTTGGGATACATATCTCTCCTTTTGGGGAGGGGAGAAGTTTGCACTGAACCTGTCAGCCAGTATGTTGGCAATGTCTGTAGGATCAGTAATCTTCACATCATTTTGAACTAGTTCTGAGCATATCTGGGAGTTTCCTCCTAGGTTTCTAACATAGCTAAAGAAGGCCTTATGATTGTCTTTTGAGTCTTTAGCTATTTTTCTCTCGAAATTTGCTTTGGATGATTTTATGAGAGCTCTTAGTTTTTTACTTATAGTGATCAAGGGTGTCTTACCCTATATATCTATATAGGTATATACACATATACATATCTACATACATATATGGATATATATGTTATATATGGATATATATATATAGATATATATATATATATATATATATATATATATATATATATATATATGGAGATATAGATATACATATATATATATATGTATATATATATATATATATATATATATATATATATATATACATATACACATCTATATATGTTTACACACACACACACACACACACACACACACACACACACACATATATATATATATACACATATAGTTATATATATCTACATATATATATATATATATATATATATACATATATGATATACATACATATGTATATAAATACATATATATATGAATATATATATGTGTATGTAAATGTACACACATATATATATATATATATATATATATATATATATATATATATACATATACATATCCTTATGTGTAAACATTACTGTCGTGTATATCTTCTCAGATGTATCACACAGTATTTATCTGATATGTGTATATTTAGATATAACAACATACATGATGCAACAGTAATATCACTAACAAGTACTGCACAATTGTAGAAGTCACAGCAATTGATTAATACTATTCAGTATGTGTACTGACAGATATATTGGAAAAACAGCAACTGTCTTCACAACTGTCATGGCTTAGTGGTTAACTGCTGTGACTATAGTGTACAGGGTCCTGGGTTCAAGACCTGTAAGCACTGTTCATTTTGTTGCTAGGCAGAACAAGGGTTGTTGGATACAGAGTGGTTAAGGCAGTTTTGAGCAGCTTTAAGTGCGTTTGCATGGGTTTGCTCGAAGCTAAGCACTGCTAATGTATGGTTAAACGTATAGGTGCTTACACCGTGTAGACTTTATTTTCCAGTGAGCAAATGTGCTTGGCTGTAATATTGCAGCAATGCTGACACCTGCTAAGCATGGCTCAGCCCTGGTAGCCAGTGCTCACATTCCAGTCTGATAATATAGCAGGGTAATGACATCTTTAATAAGTGTATGTAATGCCATGTACATAACATGCGTGTATGTGCTGTCATTACAGTAGCAAGGGGTGTGAGTCTACTGTCTGGGACACTTGAATATATATGGCTTGTACAACACTCTTATCCATTTGAATGTGTTACATACATGGGTAGTATTCCAGGTTATATGCAGTCTCACTGGCATGTAGTGTATCATTATGTTACTACTGTTTACAGTGCTTTCCCAAGTAAGAGTAGATTGCATATTGTAGTACTGGAAACAAACACCCCTGCATGCAAAGATGGACTCTGAGTCCTCACTGTCGTGTTCCTGGTGTGTGAGCTGTGTTTCATTAAATATTTCCTACTGGATAATGATCTGACATGTGGAAAATAACTGTAGACTTCTATGTGTATAGCACATGTCAGTGAGGGCTGCCGTCACGTAGTAATGGCATACCTATCAGTGTCAGACATCTATCTGTCAACACATTCATCCTAATGCATAGATAGTTGGCTAGCTGATGTCTGTCTGTTTTCTGTACAGATGTGCAGATGTCAGGTATCCATCTTAGATACTTACAGGCAATCTATGCTTGACTGACACTGACATGTCTGCCCAACTGTGTTATGAATGCCACAGATAGGAATCCACACCCTGTACACAACAATGCCATGGATACCTCAACTACACTACCACAGTCAACAGAACATGCTTGAGTACAAGTCTACAAGACAGACACTGACCATGTTATGTAATACATGTTGCATACATGTCAACTGGAGCACCTCACTGGCCCTCTGCAAGAGGCACCCAGATGATTGGCTGATGCATGTTACTCTCACCCTGAGGATTACCCCAGTGGTATCTGTTGATAGATGACCTGCTGGCACATGGCAGGTGACAGGATACCACTGTACACACATCCCCTACACTTCCCATCTCTCCATGGACAATAGCCTGGTACACACCTATGAACACCTGCATCGATGCACCCCAGTACTGACAAATGTGTATGTGTGCATTACTGAGAATATCAGTGTCAGTGTGTTTATAGACCTGTAGTTGGGAATACCCTGAGGCCCTTCACACCCACTGCACTCCCCATTGCCATAGTTAGATGTGGCTGCTGCTGTACCAGACATTATATGCACCTTGTTATGCTCTTCTCCCAAAGGGCTACTTGGGCCTTGCAGTACCAGCACAACACTGTTGTACAAATGGGTTGATAGGCATGGGATACTCACTGAGTTCTGGCAAGTGTGTGCATGTGTGCATGTGTGTATATATGTAGGGTACAGCATTCTGAGGCCACATTCTCCTATTACAATATGCATTGCCACACAGTATTAGGGATAGCGATGTTGCTGACCATAGGAGAGTCATGACAATGCATCATCCTACTCTGCCTGTGGCATGTGCATAGATGCATATCCCTGTAGTAGCACTCGGAATGGATAAGGGGTTGTATTGCAGTCCTGGTCAGTGTGTGATGGTGGGTATGTCAGAGTGTTATCATGGGTTTCAGTGCATACAATATCCAAAGTGGGGTATGGGTGCTGGGTATACTGTCATTGCACCATGGTACCCCCAGTACATGTCCCATGTTCCACTGTATGGAGACCACTGTCACCATCAACCATACAGGTAACTGACAACACTATCCAACCCAGTTATACATGTGCTGTGTGCAACCTACCTGTAACACAATGGATGCACTGACCAGGTAGTTAGCACTGATAGGCCCAGGTCTCTGAGATGTGTGTCTGACTGTTATGTGTTTATCAATCTGTATATGATGATATGTCACACCATGTATTGCCCATAAACAACCAGTACATCCCCAATTACCATACTGTACATGCCTGGGGATGTTCTTCATGTAACATGTAACCTGGAACATACCTCATCCTAAAAGCTGTGTGGTGTGTGCAATTAAAGCCACACACATCAGTAGCACTACATACCTAAGTAGGGGTCTAGTCCCAGTGTTAACAATTAAGATTTTGCATGTATGTGGAGGAATCTACTTCAGTTTGCAGAATATACATGTCCCAGGAGGTTATCTGTCCAAGAACTGCCTAGCATATGCTAACATTTCACAGGTATCATCCTGTGGACATACATTCCATCACAATTAGTGTTAGATGTGTAAATGGCCTCTTCCCCACTGTATAGGTGTGCAGCAATATTGGTGTTGGTATATATAGCTGGGAGTGGCGGTTGTGGACACAGCCAACATCATTGCAGTTACTGCTGAGTTCATCCCCCCTGCTTAGGTTCATAGATTCATAGGTTGGTACTAGGCGATCGGCTCTAAGGCCTATGCAAGCCTAGCCATAACAATTCCCTGGATATTTCTTCCCACAATATTTACTTCTCTGGGCCCCTGTCTAGCAGGGCGACTGACATGAATTTCCTATCTCCCATCCAATCATCAAGGTTCCTTTTGAAGAGGGCCAGTGAGCGGCTCTGCTTGACATGTATGGGCAGTCTATTCCAGAGTATGGGGAGTCTCTGGGTCAGGAACCTATCCCTTCAGCATGTTTTGTTCATTGTGATGATAAGGTTTAGATCCCTGGAGCATGCGGCTCTGAGGGATTGGGATTTCTTTAAGTGGAGCATGTCCAACAGCTCAGGGTTTAACATGGCCTTGTATGTTAAGCAGAGATCGCCTCTGAGTAGACGATATGCCACAGAGTATAGCTGGAGTTTTTTTAGATGGTCAGCATATGGCATCTGCTTTAGGCCTGTGATTCTTTTAGTGAGGTATTTCTGTGGCCTTTCCAGCTGTTGCAGATGTTTTGTGAGGTACATACCAAATGGGGCATTATACTCTATAATGGGTCTAATGAGGGATGTGTACAGTGGGACAATGACCTCCTTTTTTCTGGATGAAAAGCTCTTAGTGATGAAGTGTGTCACATAGAAGGATTTCCTGACTGTTGTGGCGATGTGGTTATCAAAAGTGAGACCACTGTCCACCTGTGTTCCTAAGTCTCTCATCACACTTTCGATGTTTAGTGTCCTGCCACCTATGTGGTAATTCATGGGTACATGTTTTTTTTCCAAAAGGGGATAACTATACATTTCTTGGCATTAAGCTTGAGCCCATGGCTCCGGTACCAGGCATCTGTTTCTGTAAGGCTCTTTTGTAGAATATCCACATCATTTGGGGATTCAGTAATGGCTCCCATGGCCGTAGTATTGTACAGTTCATGTTAACAGGTTAGGCAGTTGTCTATCACCCTATCTGCTGTTCTACAGCACTTCTCACCCTCCAAAGGGTAGGGGTGTGCCACCCACACCAGCACACATATGTTTACCGAGTTGAGGATTGCACTACATTGCGGGAGGGGACATATACCATCCCAGTACCATCGTCAATGACATTAAACTAGTGGACTGCTTATTCCCAATGTTTGTTGTGCCTATTCTGGCTTGCTGGAATTACATAGGCTACAATGAGTTCCTTGCACAGGTACATACATCCATGTGTACAGTATTCTCTGTGTAGTGCATCAACACCAAAGCATCTGCATGTGTTATACACAGACATGTGGTATGTACCACTCAGTACACTTACCATTGTCCACTGTAGAAGGGCTGCTAACAGCAGCCACCATGCACTCACCTGTATACACCACCCACAGACCTATTAGCCATGTGGCACAGGCAGTAACTGTTATACAGACCTGTGACGTGTTCACCTGTACCCAGGATATGGCACAGCCAAGGTGTCACCACAGTGCCATACTCCTTGTAGGATATGACAGCAGATCATACTCCTGCTGATACATGGACACCTACAACACAAACAGATAACATTATGGAGACCACAATCACTCAGTGTTAATAACAGCTATAATACATGATGTCTGGACAGCTACACTTCCTGACATGTAAGCATTAAACTTTACTGCTGACAACAAGTTACACAGCAGTACATTGGTACACCATAGTACAGTCACTGTGTGCATCAGAACCATATTAGCCTGTCCCTGCATTCATGGTATGGATGATAGGGATGTGGCACAGGTATCATCATACACACAGGGTTTGTTGTTGATTTGCCAGAGACCTAGGCTGAGCCATACGTTTGACACCATGTGTGTGAGTGAAGGGTTTTAATTATTGATATGGCCATGGTGATGTGGTGTGTGTAGGTATGGGGTTGTCCTAGCTGTGTTTGTATTGTGTGTGAGTATGCATGCACACAGTTCTGCCATGTGGCTGCCCTATACAGGTGTTTGTTGGACAGCTGCAGACCATACCTGGCAGGGTGTGCAGTTCACCACCTCCAGCCATGGACACAAGAACTGTGCCTGCCAGGGGTTCCACAGGCACATCCAGGTACAAGCCACGATCTGGTACTCTCCCCTGATGATGACATATATCTGTTGGAACCAGATCCCTCCTGGGACTGGCCAGGGTCACATGCATGTGGCCTGCTGTGGTGTGGTGTGGACAGCACCTCCCCACAGTGCTGGGGCTGGTACTGTCACAACAGGAGCAGTTTGGTGTCCTTGCATGTCCACATTGACCTCCAGCTGTTGGTGTTGCTGGCCTATGTCCAAGTGGCCATCGCACCACTCCCACAACATGCTTGAGCATGGACAATCCATGGTCGAGGAGTCCCACCATCTCACCCCACCATCTATCCAGGACCTCTGTATAATAATGGAGGGCACCTATAAGATCATGGCTGTTGTCAGTAACAGCTGAAAGAGTAGCCCACTGCAGCCTCAGAGCCTGTCTGGAGTACCATTCCATACATGCCTGCATCTTCATGACAGCCTGAAACATGTGTCTGGTGATACCAGATATGGCACTTCTGCCAGGGGCATGATGACCAGCAGCCCTCCAGTGAGCACCCCTCTACATCTGCCTATGTGGTACCCTGCCGAACATCCAGCTATGGCTGCTGTGTCCAGACACACTTGCCATAGATACCACACTGTCCTGTGCACTGCCACCAACTGCCAACTGTCCCTCTCCTAAGGCCACTGGTGATGGGGTATGTATAGGCACTGTGACTGTGTGCGGGGATGGAGTGGATAATAGCAGGATGTCAAATGATGGTGCAGTTTCGGCCACTGACAACCCCACCTGTGCCTCAACACACCTATCATCACTTTCAGTGTCTGTATGGACACCAACATCAGATTGCCTGCAGGAGGGACCCTGACCCACCTCGCCACCTGTGAGTGGAAAACAAGAAACGCACTTTAAGACTTGTACGTCATTGTTTAACAGTACACACACACACACACACACACACACACACACACACACACACACACACACACACACACACACACACACAGAAACACACAGACACCCTGACATTCCACCATAATACTTACCTGTCCCTGAGTTTACAGACTATCCCTAGTTTATTCTCTTAAGTTCCCCATCCTGCATCAGTCTTGGAAACATGCAGTCATTAATACCAATTATTAACATATCATTCTTCTAATTGCCTAGACAAGTGATCACAAAACATGACCTGTTACTCCATTACCTCGTTGACTTGATTGGAGTTGTTTTTTCAAAGACTCACTGCTGTCATCCAATGTTCACCCTGGGCTTGTCCAGACATCTTAAGCATGGCCCCCATATGTTAGGGACTACTACAGTCACTCAATAATGTTATGCACTGGCGTGTCATACATAACATTTGTTCAATAGATGCAAGATTTGTTGCTCTATTAACTTTTTATGAGGACTACAGTTATATTTGAAAACACTCTCTGGTGTTGTCTAGTAATTCCCCAATGCATCTGTAGTGCTGCATACGTGAGTATTCTTTCACCTTTCTGCTGATTGCAATTATAATAGTATCCCTGGTGTCTAGTTTCCCTTCCAATGCATGTTTCATGCCACAGACCTTATTATACTATCAGCGGTCTTGAGATTACATGTCATACAGGTATTCCTGGTGTCTCATTTGTCTGTCTATGTCCATGTACTGCATGATTTCAAAGGGAAGTCGAGAGGTATGAACAACTGCACAATCACACATGTGCATACATGGACACACACACACACACACACACACACACACACACACACACACACACACACACACACACACACACACACACACATCCTACATACATCAACCCCCCTCCACTTCACCATATTGCACTTACAGACAAAATAACCCTCCTACCCCACACCCCCTACATACACACACTTACAGGTGAGGTTGCACGAAGATATTACACACAGACCTCCCACTACCCATCTGTCAACATGCATGACATATGGCACTCAACAGCATGCAGTGCAGCTATAGTCAATCTCTGCTAGCAACATTATACATGTCTGTGATGCATGGGTTGTGTTAGTAGGTGATGCCCCTTCCTCTGAAACACACTGCGCCCATCTACACAATATTGCTGTGAACCTGATCGGCACCCTGGCATGTACTGTGCACTGTACCTCACAGGTGTACACAACATTGCTGAATGTGTATTACTGTGTCAGTTATGTCTGCTCTGCTGCTCACAGCCCCTATGTTTTTGTCCGACGGGTCTATATTAAAACTGCAAAGGTTTAATACTTCAAATGCATAAAGATCAAACTTTATGCATTGAAGTATTAAACCATCGGAATCTATTAAAAAAAATATTAAAACAAACAAAAAAAAAACTAAAGCGTTTACACAGGGGGGCAAGCCCCTCTGCAAACCCCACACCCCCCTACTACTTAAATATACCAACTCCAAGACTGCCTTCCCCTTTTCCGCACCATTCTGCATTGAAGTGCAACCTTGGAGTTGGTATATTTAAGTAGCGGGGGGTGTGGATGGTGCCCCTGCTTAAACCAATTCAGGTAAGTATTTCGAGTTTAATTTATTTTTTTAATTTCGAATTTACAGAACTTCGACAATATGGTGTCGACCATATTGTATTCGATGTTCCGTAACTTCGAGATTTTAATATAGACTCTGTCTGACACATACTTGGGATGATATGTGGACAGATGTAATTTGTGAAAGCCTGATGTCTGATTTACAGATGTCATTATCAGCGGTGCATGTATGGCCAAGATGATACAATTACATTGACAACCTTCAAACCTTACTGTGGCTATGTGGAGTGTACACACACTTATTGATATGATGCGCTCTTCCTTGATATGCCATGTGACCACATTACTGTGTATGTTAACATTACACGAACCTGATATGTGACATATGACCTGTACAATCAAATGTGTTAGTTGTGCAGATGCTGATTGAGATGCATACACTTTGTGGGTGAATATGTGTGCAGCCCTTATCATGATGGTTGCAAGCCACGGCTGCCTCTGTTGCAGGTAAGTGGGCACATTTGATGGCCAAACATTTTGGACAGCAGACCATTTCTTGGTGTGACATTGGGGACCTGTACTTGCTGGAAGGTCCATACTCATGAAGAATGCATGCTGTCAGTACCTCAACAGCTGCTTCCAAATATTTTATCAGAAGTGTATGCACACATATGCTTCCAGTGTTTGTGAAGGTATGTATTCCCCATATTTGCTGTCCTAACATAGGATTCCATATTACACAATTATTGCAGGTCGTAAGGGTTGTGGACTGCAGTATTGTGATATGCCGTAGTGTAGATCCGTAAAAGTTGGCATTGTAATACTGGTATATACACTGTTGTAGCACTGTATAAGGGTGTTGTCTCAGACATGTCCCTACTGTAGGCCATTTATCCCACCATTATTGTCATCTCTGTGCACACATTTTTTAATGACAGGATGACAGTCATATTGCAGGAGTCTGACATACCCTTCAGATACACCATCATGGTGACCACTGTGATGCAGTGCAGTTAACAACAACAATACATGAACATGTGCAGCATGCATTATGGGTAGGTGTGTTAAATGAGTGCATGGAATATACCATGGCCATAACATGACTGGTGTATTGGCGAACCTGAACAAACACCATACTCCCCAGCTACAGGCTGCTGACCTGGAGGTATACCAGAGGGACCTACATAATTGTGTGAGAGATGCGATGTCAGTAGCCACACCTGTGGCATTGATACAGGGTGGGTGCAGCATTACAGTACATCAACAGTACATTCCCTCAATACTACAAATTATGCACATATGTTTATTACTACAATGTAGCAACAGACTATATATATTTCATCTCACATATGCATGATTTAACTGTACAGATGCAGATGGATACGCAACAGTGGTCTACTGATGTGCCCTGTGACCTTACCTGAATGCTCCTCTGCCATTGTGTTGGTAACACCCACCTCCACTATGCTGTCTGCCGGGTGTTGCATTTGCAGGTGGGCAGGTGCCCCGAGGCTGGCAAAGAGATCCTCAACATGTGTCAGGGGGGGCTGAATGGCATGAACCCCCCCGGTGCAAGCTGCTCCCCCCTAACTGCAGCAGCATGCCATTGTAAGAGCCACTATGGTTCCATATAATCATGTGTTCTGTTTGCTATGTGACTGCTGCACATATGTTGTTTTGTGATAATGGGGATATCTATGCATGCTGTTGAAAATGATCCGGGAATGTGTGGGCTATTACTACTCACATATGTTCTATAACAGTGACACAATAGCATGTTTGGGGAACAGTTTCCAGCAGAACCACCTCTCCCACCTCATCTAGCCATGTTACCAGGCCACATCACACGTGGAACCCACCCTGGGACCTCCTCATATGCTGGTCCTGCACTACCTTCAGGTGGACCTACTTCAGGGGATGGTGTTTACTCCCCCTGGGAGCACACACAGACAGGATCCTGTCACCTTAAGTCAGGTTAATGGTCTGGTGCACTGGCAGCTCCACAGAGACTTGGGGGACATGCTACAGCACCTTGTGGCCCTCAGTACACACTCACAGAGTCCGCATGATCCTGCTGCTCAGCCCCCCAGCCAAGGCACCTTCAGGGCCATGAAGCTGATGTTGTGATTGCCCATGGGTGGGGACCTTGGTCCCATTGTTTCCATATGGGGGCCTTGGGCTTCCACATTGCAGATGACACTCCCCATCCAGGGTGTTTATCCACCACATGTGTCATATACCGCCACTGTATGCTGTCTTCTCTATCTTTCCAACCCAATCTACCTCTTTAAATATACCTGCTATCCTTCCCCAAATTACCAATCCCACCTTCACAAACAAGGGCAATGTGCTCTCAACATAGGTTTCACACCTGACATAACCATACATTTTGCACACACTTATTGCTGTATATGTATATATATATATATATATATATATATATATATATATATATATATATATGTGTGTGTGTGTGTGTGTGTGTGTATTGGTATGTGTGATGTTCCCTCACACATATCATGCAGCACTGTTATTCAACAGTAGGGGACATGTATTTATATAAATATGTGTGTGTGTTTGTATATATGTAGACATACACACACACACACACACACACACACACACACACACACACACACACACACACACACACACACACACACACACACACACACACACACACACACACACACACACACATATGTTATGAGAAAGGAGAAAAAAGGGAGAGGGAGTGGAAATGAAATGAAGGGAGTCACTAGGGTGAGTTATGAGAAAGGGAAAAAGGGAGAGGGAGTGGAAATGAAACTAAGGGAGTCACTAGGGTGAGTTATGAGAAAGGAAAAAAGGATGGGGGAGCAGAAATGAAATAAAGGGAGTCACTAGGGTGAGTTATAAGAAAGGAAAAAGGGAGAGGGAGTGGAAATGAAATGAAGGGAGTTACTAGGATGAGTTATGAGAAAGGAAAAAAGGGAGAGAGAGTGGAAATGAACTGAAGGGAGTCGCTAGGGTGAGTTATGAGAAATGAGGAAAGGGAGAGGGAGTGGAAATAAAATGAAGGGAGTTACTAGGGTGAGTTATGAAAAAGGAAAAGGGAGAGGGAGTGGAAATGAAATGAAGGGAGTCACTAGGGTGAGTTATGAGAAAGGAAAAAGGGAGTGGTAGTGGAAATGAAATGAAGGGAGTCACTAGGGTGAGTTATGAGAAAGGAAAAATGGAGAGGGAGTGGAAATGGAATGAAGGAAGTCACTAGGGTGAGCTATGAGAAAGGAAAAAGGGAGAGGGTGTGGAGATGGAATGAAGGGAGTCACTAGGGTGAGCTTTGAGAAAGGAAAAAAGGGAGAGGGAGTGGAAATGAAATGAAGGGAGTCACTAGGGTGAGTTATGAGAAAGGAAAAAAGGGAGAGGGAGTGGAAATGAAATGAAGGGAGTCATTAGGGTGAGTTATGAGAAAGGAAAAAAGGGAGAGGGAGTGGAAATGAAACTAAGGGAGTCACTAGGGTGAGTTATGAGAAAGGAAAAAAGGATGGGGGAGCAGAAATGAAATAAAGGGAGTCACTAGGGTGAGTTATGAGAAAGGAAAAGGGGAGAGGGAGTGGAAATGAAATGAAGGGAGTCACTAGGGTGAGTTATGAGAAAGGAAAAAGAGAGAGGGAGTGGAAATGAAATGAAGGGAGTCACTAGGATGAGTTATGAGAAAGGAAAAAAGGGAGAGAGACTGGAAATGAACTGAAGGGAGTCGCTAGGGTGAGTTATGAGAAAGGAGGAAAGGGAGAGGGAGTGAAAATAAAATGAAGGGAGTTACTAGGGTGAGTTATGAAAAAGGAAAAGGGAGGGGGAGTGGAAATGGAATGAAGGAAGTCACTAGGGTGAGCTATGAGAAAGGAAAAAGGGAGAGGGAGTGGAGATGGAATGAAGAGAGTCACTAGGGTGAGTTATGAGAAAGGAAAAAAGGGAGAGGGAGTGGAAATGAAATGAAGGGAGTCACTAGGGTGAGTTATGAGAAAGGAAAAAAGGGAGAGGGAGTGGAAATGGAATGAAGGGAGTCACTAGGGTGAGTTATGAGAAAGGAAAAAGGGAGAGGGAGAGGAAATTAAATGAAGGGCGTCACTAGGGTGAGTTATGAGGAAGGATAAAAGGGAGAGGGAGTGGAAATGAAATGAAGGGAGTCACTAGGGTGAGTTATGAGAAAGGAAAAAAGCGAGAGGGAGTGGAAATGAAATGAAGGGAGTCACTAGGGTGAGTTATGAGAAAGGAAAAAGGGAGTGGGAGTGGAAATGAAATAAAGGGAGTCACTAGGGTGAGTTATGAGAAAGGAAAAGGGAGTGGGAGTGGAAATGAAATAAAGGGAGTCACTAGGGTGAGTTATGAGAAAGGAAAAAGGGAGAGGAAGTGGAAATGAAATGAAGGGAGTCACTAGGGTAAGTTATGAGAAAGGAAAAAGGGAGAGGGAGTGGAAATTAAATGAAGGGAGTCACTAGGGTAAGTTATGAGAAAGGAAAAAGGGAGAGGGAGTGGAAATGAAATGAAGGGAGTCACTAGGGTGAGTTATGAGAAAGGAAAAAAAGAGAGGGCGTGGAAATGAAATAAAGGGAGTCACTAGGGTGAGTTATGAGAAAGGAAAAAAGCGAGAGGGAGTAGAAATCAAATGAAGGGAGTCACTAGGCTGAGTTATGAGAAAGTAGAAAAGGGAGAGGGAGTGGAAATGAAATGAAGGGAGTCACTAGGATGAGTTATGAGAAAGGAAATAAGGGAGAGGGAGTGGAAATGAAATGGAGTTACTAGGGTGAGTTATGAAAAAGGAAAAGGGAGAGGGAGTGGAAATGAAATAAAGGGAGTCACTAGACTGAGTTATGAGAAAGGAAAAAAGGGAGAGGGAGTGGAAATGAAATGAAGGGAGTCACTAGGGTGAGTTATGAGAAAGGAAAAAGGGAGAGGGAGTGGAAATGAAATGAAGGGAGTCACTAGGGTGAGTTATGAGAAAGGAAAAAGGGAGAGGGAGTGGAAATGAAATGAAGGGAGTCACTAGGGTGAGTTATGAGAAAGGAAAAAAGGATGGGGGAGCAGAAATGATATAGAGGGAGTCAGTTGGAGTGAGAACATGACCATTCCCAGTGAGAAGAGTGATAGGAATGTAGCATGGTCTTGAAGGCGGAGTGGTTTTGGGTGATTCGAATGTGGGGGAGAAGTGAATTCCATAGGCAAGTGAAGGAGAAAGACAGGAGAAATTGCCCATGTGCACGTAAGGGTTTGTACACTTTGAGGAGGTTCTGGTTACTGGACCTTAGTAGTCTGTCAGGATGATAAAAGGTAAGTATGGAGGAGAGGGAAGGGCAGTTAGAGGGTTTGAAAATGAGTTTGTGAACAGTTAGTTGAATAGTTGAATATAAGAGAAATAGTGGGGGAGTTCCAGCCAGTTCAAAAAGTGGAGTGCATCACAATGGTGGGAGGAGGATTTGGTCCCAGTAGCAAACTTAGAGATTTTATTGTAGCAGAATATCAGTTTTGACTTTAAGGAGGACTGAAGGTTGGTGAGGAGAGGGGATCCATACAAGAGAGAGGGGATGCGGCAGGAAATAGACAGCATATGTTTGGAAGAGGGAGTGAGATAATGGCTGTGACGATACAGCATTCTGAGCTTTTGGTGAGTTTTCTTAATACTAGTTTGTATACGAATGTCAAACTTTAAATTTTCATCAATGATAACAACTAGAAGTTTTGTATGTGAGACTATTTCAGTCGGAATCTTATTCTGACTGACTACTGAGAAGGAATTTTTTTTGATAGAGGTGCTTTTAGATGGGGTAAAGATCATGATTTTGGTTTTGGATGTATTGGGAGTGAGGTGATTTTTCAGCATCCAAGACTCGGTACAAGAGAAGGCATCTTGTGTTAATTACATGAGTTTGGGGAGAGATTGAGCATAGCAAATTATGGTGAAATCGTCCGCGTATTGGACAGGTTTGGTATTAGGAATGCACTGATGAAAATTATTAATGAAGATGTTAAAAAGTAAGGGACCCAGTATTGAGTCTTGTGGAACTCCTGTTGGAGTGTGAAGTAAGGAAGAGGTACTAATGTTCCACTTGACGGCTTGCTGTCTATTACAAAGGTAACTAGAAAACCAGTTAATAGAGGAGGGACAGAGATTGGAAAGAGAGAGTTTGGACAAGAGAAGGTTGTGGGAAACAGTATCAAAAGCCTTTGCTAAGTCTAGGAGAAGGATAGATACAATGTTGCCAGAGTCTTGGGCACGGTTGATGATGTCAAGGAAGGAGAGAAGGGCAGTGGTAGTACTATGGCCAGGTCTAAATCCGTGTTGAGTTGGAGAAAGAAGTTGATTTCCTAGGAGGTAGAGAAGGAGCTGAAAGTGTATGCATTTTTCAAGGACTTTTGAGATAGGGGACAGGATGGCTATAGGATGGAAGTTGGAAACTTCAGTATTGTTGCCTCCTTTGTGAAGGGGAATGATGAACGCTTTCTTCCAGAGTAGGGGTACATAAGTTTGGTGATGGGAAGGCCTATGCCATCAGCAGCTAGCTTGAGAAAGTTAGATGAAAGGTTGTCTGGGGCATGACAGCATGGTTTTAATCTTAGTAGAAATTTTTTTATGGTGTGCAGAGAGATGGGTTGTGTGGTAAAGGGGAGACGATAAGTAGTGTTGATGCCAGTGGGACTAGAGGTGAGGGGTGGGATGAGGGTGGAGTAGAAGTATTACTAGAGAATTATGTGGTGAACTTGGCTATTGAATCAATAAAGAAAGAGTTGAATTGGGTAGCTAAGATATGATCTGGAGAGTTAGGGTCAGGGCAGGGATTGTCTTTTTTGCCAGGAGAGAGGAGAGCAGATATACTGTTCCAAAATGTTTTGAGGTTGGATCTATGATTGTTTTGAATATTATATTAATAGTATTATTAATATTAATAACATTATTATCAAATGTAAAAACTAGTCCTTTATCTAACTTGTCAGTTTAGTTAATGGAAACCCCATCAAAGGATTGGCCATCAAGGATTTTGGAGATGGATTTTATCAGCACTGCTTAGAATCCAGAGCATTTTCCTGTGTTATTCTTTCATACAGCCAGATTCATAGGTTCATAGGTGTTTATTAGACTAATAATCACAAGGCCTTTTTAAGCCTAGCCATGCATCCCAAATCTCTGACAAGTTCTTGTACCCTTAGTAAGTGTAAGCAGGGGCTTGGGAGATGAAACATTTACAAGCAGGGGCCTGGGAAATAAAACATTTACAGGCTGTTTGTATCCATTAGAGACATATGTGCCAAACCAGGGATGAATTTCCTGTTTCCCATTCAACTGTCCACATTACACTCAAATTGGGTTAGGGAGGAACTCTGCTTCACATGGATGAGAAGAATGTTCCAGAAAAGGGGTAGTCTCTGGGATATATACCTGTCTCTCCTTCAAGTCCTATTTATATCACAGGCATTATTTAAGTCTTTAGAATGGGTAATTCTGGTGCTGTTTGTTTTGCAGGTATGCAGGAGGTCCATCAAAGTGGGGTCTGACAATGCCTTGCATACCACAAATAGATCTCCCCTCAACAGCCTGCAAGAAACATAATACAGGGATAGGGCCTTGAGCTGGTCTGCATAGGACATGTTACTTACACCTGATATTCTTTTAGTAAGGAACCTCTGTGGACATTCCAGTTGTTTGATATGCCTGGTTAGGTAAGTACCAAAGGGGGCATTGCATTAAATGATAGGTCTGATGAATGCTGAATACAGTGACTTCCTTGGACCTAGATACCATATCTTTGTTTATAAGTTGCACAACATAGAATGATTTCCTCATTACTGTAAACACGGGATGATCAAAGGTTAGATTATTGTCTGTATGTGTCCCCAAGTCCCTGACTACTGGGTTGACTGTTAGGGGTGTGTTGCCAATATGATAGTTACCAGGGGTGGATGACTTCCCAAATGATACTATTATGTATTTCTTGGTATTTAGTTTTAGTCCATAGCTCTAACACCTGTTATTTGTCTGTGTCAGCCCTTTCTGAGAACATTTGTGTCTGTAAGGAATTCAAATGACAGCTTCTAATTTGCAATCATCTGCAACTTTAGTCAGCCAGAGACTACTGACATTGTCCTTGACTTCATGGAAGTAAATGCCAAAAAGGAGAGGTCCTAGGACCAATCCCTGTGGGATTTCACTTGAGACTGGCCTCTTTGTAGAGGTGAAGTCCCCATTCTAACTTCTTGGATCCTGTCCATGAGCCAGCTAGCTATCCATCAGGTGACATAAGGGTTTGTACCTAACCTCCTGAGTTTGTCAACAATGCTCAAGTCGGGTACTGTGTCAAATGCCTTGGACAGGTCAAGGTAGGCAGTGTAAATCATTTTTTTCCTCATCCGTTGCTTTAGTAACCTTCTCAAAGAAGTCCACCAGGTTGAGTAAGCATGGCTTGTCCTTGACGAAACCAAACTGGGTTTGGTCCAATGTCTGGAGGTTTCCTATGTCATTATTGATCATTCCCATGATAATTAATTCCATGGCTTTACATTTGAGACTAGTGAGACTTATGGATGTGTAGTTTCTAGGGTCTGTAGATGGCCCATCTTTGTGCAGAGGGATGACTATTGCTGTTCTCCATTCATGAGGCATGAAGCCTGTTTGGAGGCTACAGTTAAATATTAATTCCAGATGGCTTGATATTTCATGTTTCTTGCTATTTAGAAGGCATCCTGGGATATTGTCTGGCCTCACTGATGCAGTGTTCTTGGCCTTAGAGAGAACAATCAGGACCTGTTCACTAGTGATGGCAGGGAGAGTAATATTTGATGGCATTTCCTAAAGTAAGTTTGAAGAGGAGAAAGGAGTGAAATTAGAGCTGAAATTATCTGCCAGTAGTTTTGCTATATCTTATGACTCAATATAGGTGGCTCCATTTACAATGAGCTCTGCACACAACTGTGTATTGGATTTGAGGTTGTGGACATAGCTAAAGAATGCCTCGTGGTTGTCCTTGGCCTGGGAGGTCATATTTACCTCAAATTTGGCTTTGGTAGACTTTATTTGTCCTCTGAGTTGTTTGTTTAGTTTGACGAGTGCGTTTATTCTGCTGGGTGCTGCACGTCCTAATTTTTGCCATGATTTTCTTCCTTCTGTTATACAGCCTATTGATGTTGTGATTCTACCAGGATGACTTGTTTTTATAGTTAGTTCTGTACTTCTTCCTGGTGGGTAGAGCTGCCCATGTGCAGCTATTAATGTGCTTGCATAGGGTTTCTGTGAGCAGTTCCATGCAAGCAGCAGTGTTCTCAGGGTTTATGGGGGATTGAAATTTTGTCAGATTATCAGGAATTTAGTCTTAGAGTAGTTGCTGAATATTCTATGGTTAGCTGGGCTTCCAATTTTTATTTTTGCTTCCAAGGAGACCATTTTGTGGTCTTACCTTGCCAGAGAAGACATTACAGTAGGGGGTGTGCAGCAATCTCCCATATTAGTGATGACCAGATCCAGTATGTTTGTGCACCCTGGATGGTGTATTTGCAATCTGTTCCAGAGAGTTTGTGTTTACAAAATCCAAGAATCTCTGTGCTTGTATGTTTAGTTTCATATATGATTCCCTGTTAACAATGGGGTAATTAAAGTCTCCCATGAATATGATTTTGGATTGGATGGTGAATGTCTCCAATATGTGTAAAAACATGGTGTGGGTTTCCAGTGTCATAGAGGGGGACCTGTAGCTTGCAAGGAAGTGGTATTGGATTTTACCTATGGTGATTTGAACGTATCGAAGTTCAAGTGCATTGTCCTGTTTGACATTTCTTGAGGTATACTTCTTTGTGATGTAAATCAAGAGATCTCCACCTTTGGTCCCTGTCTGTATAGTAGCTGGTCTAAATGTGTGGAAGGTATTATAACCTTGCACTGTTGGTGTGCCCTGCTTAGTCCTGCACAGAAGCAGCCATTTAGGAGCAGGACGGCAGCATGCCATGCATATTAATGAGGCATGCTGCCTGAGCTCCTAGGCTTACATGGAGTGTGTAAGAGTGCAGGGGGCGTGTCTGAGAGCAGAGCTCTCAGATTATACATGACCCGCAATGAAGAACAGCAAAAAGGCCTAAGAAATGAGCGAGACCGCTCATAGGTGTCCGCATATCCCCAGCAACATTCCCCCACATGTACAACAGCAATAGCAAATACAAATAAAATGAACAATCCCCCCCCCCTTTTTTTATTAAAAAAATTAAAGCTAACTGCAGGTGCGCAGGTGTACCCATCGCTTAGCTACAATTAATGTAGCTTAAATGGCTGAAGAGGATAATAAGGAAGATATATTCAAATGAAGCAGTATAGCAATAGTGGAGTGGGTAGAGCATTCGCATTATAAGCAGGCATTCCCAGTTGGAGTCCCACTGCAGCACATTTCATTTTCCATGGCAAATCATGTTATGACCAATATTTTAGTTGCGTAACCCACTAAATAACATATATTTGTGAACGGGAGTACTGCATTAAATGCACATGTGAGGTGTCAGTGTCATAATGTTGCAAAGTCCCCAGATAAGCACATGTGCCTCATACAGTATATGTTACACAGGAATCATGGATACAAATGGAAGGTAAAATGTGTAATGAATGACAACTCCATACAGCTTCCAAATCCCCAACTGTCCGAAGAACCATTAGATATTTCCATCTAAATCAGTGCAATTGTAACCAGGAGTAAGCACTAGTAAGCAAGTGTAAGCACCAATAAGCAGTAGTAAGCATATTTAAGCACTAGTAAGCGGGTTTAAGCCCGTTTGCATGGGGGTAAGCAATGAGCAGACAGGTTAAGCAATTTTGAAGCTAACTCTCTGTAAGCATATTTAACCGGAGGTTAGCATTGCTTACCTTTGAGCAAACCCACTTACAACTGCTCAAAAGTGCCTTAATCACTCTGTATCTAATGGCCCTTGTTCTGCCCATCAACAAAATAAACAGCCTTGCAGGTCCTGAACCCAGGACCCTATACACTATAGTCACAGTACTTAACCACCAAGCCATCACAACAGTACAGAAGACTGAGGTATCACCAAACAACTCCTCACTATAGTAACATCAAACTGAACCTGTGAAAGGAATCAGTATACAGACATATGTTCTATAACCCACAACATAACATAAATATGTGAACTGGAGTACTGCAGTAAGCCCAGAAGTGAGGTGTAATTGTAATAGAGTGTTGAAGTCCCCAATAAAACACAAGGACCCCATACAGTGTATGTACACAGGAATCATGGCTACCAGGCATACATATAAGATATAATGAATAATAAATAAATGCCAAAAAGAAAATATAATGTAAAGTCCAATGTAAGCAACAATAAGCATTGTACAGGTCAGCTTAGGAGGTGTAAGCAATGTGTAGGACAGCTAACCCAATGTGCCCAGTGTTATACCCCTTTAAACAATGCCAACCTTTGGTAAGCAGGTTTGCCCATATCTTAGCCTTTTCAAAACTGGCCAATCATGGAAAAGTGTGGGAAATTGTCCCTACTTAAACCAAACAGGCGGGAATACATCTCATAACTGGTTGTAGCTTCCCCTTGCAGGCACCATGTCAGGAAGGGGAGAGGGAGTGTGCTTTCAGGTGCAGCCCTTGTGCATCAAGGAGTCCAGAGTCATGACAGGACTCCTTGTCAAAGACCATGAGCAGAGACTGCTGCAGGGCCAATACAAGCATTCTCAATATAAGGCGGAAGCCTGGGACCATCTCGCCCATGACCTCACCAGTGCAACTGGCATACCCCAAAATGGTGAGCAGATCAGGCATCACTATGCCGACCTGAAGTGGCATAAGGGCGACCTCTTGGAGCAGTGGATCCAAGAGGCTAGAACGGCTGGGGATGTCCCAGCTGTGTGTAAGTATCACTCCACTATGTGAGTGTAATAATTGCCAGCTCAAGTATATCATGGATAGGTATGGCTAAATATTCCTCTTATGTCCTCCACAGCTGCAATTGAGTGGGCTGCGAACCAGTAGGCCCATGGAAGTCGCCTGGAGAGGTTGCGATGCGAGGCAGGTCAGTAATACTCTTGCATGTACTGTCATAGGAAATAAATCTAAAAGTATTAGGAAATTAATTGCCTGTATAAAACCTGTATTGTTTAAGGCAAGTACTGCATACACTGGAGAATATGGCAGGAAGAGTCTCATATAGTTTGTGTGTAAATAAAAGCATAATAGCCTGACAATAAAGGTCTAACTGCTGGACTGCATGTGTATACTCTGGTATCATATGGTAATGTAGATTTGCAATCACGTAATAATACTGTTGTATTAAGCAATGTTACCCACACCGTACACCATAAATAGAATGTGTAGGAATGCCTGTATATGACTGGTGTAATCCCCAGAGGCCATTTAGTACAACTGAGAGACACATAGACAGAAAACAGGGAAAAAGCAGACAACAAAACCCAAATCGCACATGCAACTGATATGTGAACTATTGTATTTTTAGCACACACAGCCATGGTTCAAATCCTAGCAGCGGTAGTCATCTGCATACAGAATCATAAACCCACAACAGTACAGATATGTCCAAAATGTCCAGTAAAGTGGCCCATATCTGCTGTCTGTCAATGTGTCCCCCTGGGAAATCAGTTGGATGATCCCAGACATATAAGCAGCAAACAGGAAATACAACTGACTGACACACATCTATGAGAACAAAGCTGGCACTCTAGCAACTCCCCAAAACCTTATGAGAGTAAGAAGCCACGTATGTCCCATTTACACCTCCATGTTGTCAAGCTGTGGCCAGAGTTTGTACAGTAATAGAGTGAGATGTATGTGCATAATGGTAATGTGTAATCTGGTACTGTGTGTG